>NW_015505713.1:919704-948561 GCF_001515645.1 Sinocyclocheilus grahami | reverse complement strand
CGGCTGTTCTGACTCACAGACTGTAAGTATGTTTTTTATATTTAAAGAATTTGCCACTGATGATTCAAACGCGAGTTTTGAGCAGTGTAGAGTAGCACTGGCTGTTTGTCATTTTTCCAATCACAAATGCAGACGTGGTTTTATGTTTATGCGGCGCGATGCAACGCATAAAAAGACAGTATAAATCATTATAATCTGTAATTATGTCCCCACTGGATGCAACAAATGCCTCGTTTATAATGGGGTTTAATATTTTTGTCTTGTAGCTCCGGCTACACGCCATATATGGTAAGGGGCGTAACATTTCCGTCACACGCTTGAGGTATTCGGCCAATCACAGCACACCTCGCTTTTCAGACCGATGAGCTTTGTAAAATCGACGCGTTTCAGAAAGGCGGGGCATAGAGGAGAAACAATAATGTACAGTATGTGGAAAATAATGTTTTTTTTAACCTTAAACCGCATAAACACATTTCATTACACCAAATACACAAAATAATGTTCTTTTTAGCAGCATCATATGACCCCTTTAAGCACACAACACACACTATTAGGCGCCTCAATCATCTCAAATCTGAATCTTAACACTTTTTAAATATGAACTTTCAAATGAATATCAAAATGTTATTTTTTTTATTCATGTAGGCCTATTTAACATGTTCGTGCTGTAGAATATATTGTATCTTGCTCCTGTTATACAACCAAGACATACCCACTGGGTTACTGTTCCGAAGGTACAAACATTTGAGATGAACGGCATCACGGGTTTCTCTTTATCAGTGGCGCCATCTTTTGGGCATAAATGGCTATTTGCCACTATTCAGTCCCGTCACAATTAAAAAATAAAAATAAAATAAAATAACATTTTTAGAAATTGACTGAAAGTTAACTAAATTTTACAAGTGAATTCTATTATATGAATTATTCTAAATTGTGCATTGTGCTGTACTGCTTCTGCTGGAAAATAAGCATTTATAACTTGAAGATGGGTAAAACTGGTGTTTACCTCGTTGGCAGTTTCACTCCCAGCCTAACCAGCTGAAAAAACAACAACTAAAACTACTACTACTAAAACCAGTAAACAGACTAGTCTGACCATGCTGGAAAACCTAGACCAGAAAAAACATATATTTTTAAGCAGAGTTATTGTAGCCTACTATATTGTGCATTTACATAAATCATTTTAGCTGTAACTTTTATTCAAAGCAATTTACAAAAGAACAATACAACCACAAAAGGTTCTCTTATACTCTATATCGTAGGCCTGTTATAGCTATAGTCCTACAATACATTTTGTTCTCTGTTTAATTCCCCACAAGAGCAGTTTCACTTGGCCAGTATACTTTAAATTAAACCTTAACAGAACGATATGAATATTTTCCTCAATCCATTGAGAGCTATGAGCTTGTGTCTGGGCTGACTGTTTTGCGCATGCGCACTCGCTGCCTCTCAGCTCACGGGAATGACGTGCGTGAACGTTCCCATCGGTGCTCAAGGCAACGTCAGCGGGTAAGGAAATGCGATGCCCTAACAACAATTCCTTCAAATGTATACACTCATATTTAATGAATGCAAACTGTAATTGATCAGGACCCGTATAGTGTCGGTTTCGAACTGCAGACTGAAGTCGCCATGTCAAATGTGTGTTCTAAGTTAATAGGGTTATTAAAGGGAAACGCAGCGAGAGCTCGATGACTCCTTATCTTGTTTGGGATCCGGTAACTGTCTTTTTAGTTTTACAATATTTATTCGTTTATCTTTTCAGAGAGTCGTCCTGTATACGCTAGGAATACATGGTTTATTTAAAACAAAGTAGGTTCTTATTATAGTACACTTATTATGTGTGTGTGTGTGTGTGTGTGTGTGTGTGTGTGTGTGTGTGTGTGTGTGTGTGTGTGTGTGTGGGTGGGGTGTGTGTGGGTGTGTGTGGGTGTGTGTGTGTGTGTGGGTGTGGGGAGATGCAGTATGTGTCATTGATTTTGGGTATTTGTGACCGTGAGAGACATGGCAGTCTTTGTGAGAGCTAACAGCTGTTACCTCAAAAGAACAAAAAGACAGCAGTTTGCAAAGGGCATTTCATTTATTTTTGCCTTATTAAGTGTTTCTTTTATTTACATTGTGCAGCAGTGACACCTATTTATAATATTGAGAAAAAAAAAGTTTTTTATTGATTTAAAAAAACAAAACATTTTTGGTATTTTATCCAGTTATTTCAGTGTCTGCTGAATGCTACCACTGATTTTCGAAATGTAAGTAATAAAATGTTTTAATAACTTTTTTAAGCGTATATGTATTTGTAAAAGTCTGTATAATTTCTCTTATGCTCGCCAAAACTGCAGATATTTGATAAATACAGTAAATCTGTATTGTTGTGAAATATCATGACTTTGATTCAATGAAATAAAATTATAAAAATATTTGAAATAAAAATAACTTGTAACATCATAGAATATCAATTGAATGCATTCTACATTAATAAATATATCAGTTTCTTAAAAGAATGACTGGTAGTGCAGGTCTTGTGACCCAAGATTTGATTCAATATTTCTATCCCACTTGCAGATTTAAGCCACACTCATCAAGAAGATGGACAGCTATGGGTTTGTATCTTGACTTTGTCCAATGAATGGTACCCCTCCTCTTCTTAGATTCGATTTTAATAACAAGTATATCTGAAGAACATGGCATGTTCTTTCAGGTTCTCCAGTGACATGTTCAGTGGCAGAGCAGTTCTGGGGGAGGACAGCTCGGTCATGGCCCGAATGCAGAAGAAGTTCTGGAAGACCAAGCAGGTTCTGATCAAGGCCACAGGGAAGAAAGAAGATGAGCATGTGGTGGCATCTGATGCAGATCTTGATGCCAAATTGGAGGTATGAGCACCCTTGTAAATGTCGTAAAATGACCTCTATTTCAGCTGTGGGTGAAAGTGAAGCATCACTGGGCCAGGTTTTTTCTTTCAGTGACTGTGTATGACTCATTCTGTTTTTTAACATCTGAAAGCAAATTATTTATTTTTTCGTTTGATGTGTTTGCCTGACAACGACAGAGAAATGACTGAATGAGATGGAGGGAGGTTAATGGTGTACTGTCACATGATCACAGGGAAGAGAGAAGATGAACAGATCTCTATATGATGCTATACTTTGATCAACTGTGCTTGATTTTACCACTGTGTACAGAGAGTCAGTCTAAATGGCCCTGGCACTGTCTCTGTCTTGACTGCCTTTCTTTTACACACACACACACACACACACACACACACACAAAACTGCCTTTTCTTCTCCCTTTCCCTCTTTACATATTCAAGCAATGCATTCCCTATAAATGTGTATGTCTTTTTTTAACAGCAGTCTAAAGCAGATTTAGGTAGGATACACAGACTCACTCTTAGGTGACACAAACTCAGCCATGCTGTGTCAGAAATGAACAAGGTACTGTGCACTGCCGTTTTGTAAAAACAAAATTAATGCTTTCATTCAGCAAGGGTGCATTAAATGATCAAAAATGATAGTAAAGACATTTAAAAATTTCAAACAAATATGGTTATTTTTAACTTTCTATCATTTTGTTTTACTTTTTTTGTTTTGTTTATGGTTTTCACAAAAATATTAATCAACACAACTGTTTTCAACATTGATAATAAGAAATGTTACTTGAGCACCAAAAAAACACATTAAAATGATTTCAGATGTATCATGTGACACTTAAAATTGGAGTAATGTCTACTAAAATTGAGTTTTTCCATCACAAAAATAAATGTCATTTTAAAGTATTAGATCCAAAGGGTGCTTCTACTAAATACTGAGCAAAGGGTCTGAATACTTAGGACCATGTGATATTTCAGTTTTTCTTTTTTAATAAATCTGCAAAAATGTCAACAATTCTGTGTTTTTCTGTCAATATGGGGTGCTGTGTGCACATTAATGAGGAAAAAAAGTTAACTTAAATGATTTTAGCAAATGGCTGCAATATAACAAAGAGTGAAAAATTTAAGGGGGTCTGAATACTTTCCGTACCCACTGTATATTAAAACAGAAGATGTGTATTTTAAATTGTAATAGTACTTCACAATATTGCTGTTTTTTCCTATATTTTTGGTCAAATAAATGCAGCATGGTGAGAATTGGAGAAACATCTTATCAGCCCCAAACTTTTTGACTGTAGTATACCTTTATACCTTGTATGAGGACATTTTTATATAATACCCAAAGTGATATCCATTTATTTGCTTAAATTATATCAAATAAAGTTATTTTTTAAAAACAATATTATACCTAAATTCTCCCACCTGACAGATAGCACTGAAATATGTGTCCTGAGACTCTGTGAAGTCTGTGGGCACACACTTTTTGCAATATCTTGCAGCATCATTATTTAAGCTCACTAGGATGTTTCAAACGTTAACTATATAGACCTAAAATAACAGATAAATCAAACAGATAAATTTACTTTAGGGGAATTTTGTCCCAGATTTTTATGCATAGTTCACACAAAAAATGAAAATTCTGTCATCTCAAACTCATGTCATTCCTAACCTGTATGACTTTTGACTTGTGGGTTGGGAGTAATATGAGGGGGAGTAAGTGATGACAAAAATTTCAACTTTGGGTGAACTATCCTTTTAAATATTTGGGGCATTAGATGGTTTCCAGCAAAGAGGAGAGCAGAAGACAGGCCACCGTAAGCCCCCCGGCTGCTTGCTTAATGAACAGGTGTATCCATGTTCTTTCTCCATTGAGCCACAGCTGCCCTTATGAATTGGCTTTTAGCCTGTTTGGTAACAAAGCATAAACTTGAAAACAATAATGCATCATCCTTATGGTGCGAAATGGCAGAATTTTACATTAGTAAATTCAATAACAGTGTTTATTTAGCAGAGGCTGTTGTACAAACCTGATTCCTGAGGGTGTTGTTCTTGCATGTTTGTCAGGCCTGTACACAGAGTTAAACAGTAACCTGAAAGCAGACCTCACCTGCATCAGCACACATGGACCTTAGTCTGGGTGGATGCCATATTTAATTTGATCCACATTAATATACTTTATTAATATAAGAAATGACCCTAGTAATACTTTTTTCTGAAGTAGATATGGATTTTTTCCCTCCCCGACTATGATTATTTGAATACTTTCCTTACAAACCTGCTTAAATGCAGTAGTTGCGAAGGCTTAAGTCTGGTAACCGGAAGGTTGCTGGTGTGAGCCATGAACTATCACTATTGTGCCCATAATAAGTATAATGCAGGTCGCTTTTGATAACAGCATCTGCTAAATTACCACCTACACTACCATTCAATAGTCTGGGGTCTGTAAGATTTTCAGCATTGACTCTTGTGCTCACCAAGGCTGTATTTATTTGGTCAAAAAACAGTAATAATGTGAAATATCATTACAATTAAAAATAACCTTTTTCCTATTTGAATATATTTTAAAATGTGATTTATTTCTGTGATGTAAGCTTAATTTTCAGCAGCCATTACTTCAGTCTTCAGTGTCACATGATGCTTCAGAAAACGGTCTAATATGCAGATTTGGTGTTTAAAAAACTTTTTGGAAACTCATACTTTTCAGGATTTGTTAACAAATAGAAAGTTCAAAAGAACAGCATTTATTTGAAATAGAAATGTTTTTTAACATTATAAATGTCTTTGCTGTAAGTTTTGATCAGTTTAGTGCATCTTTGCTGAATAAAAGCATTAATTATTGTGTGCCTACTGCTATTCTCAAGGTTTTAGAATGTGAGTTGGGGTTTCACTGGTGTTTTCTATAGCCCAGTGTTTTCATCCCACTATTGAATGCTGGAATTGGTCCTGTTCCTATATTTGGCTTCTCAAAGCTTTTGAAACTCTCGCTAGAACAAAGGCAGCTCAACAGAATGAGTCATTTATATTATTTGTGTCATTTCTGTGAGTTTCTTGTTTCAGGTAGAGCACATTCTCCTGCTCTCTCAGACAGTCAGGGACTTAACATCCTTTGTTGCCATGACAGCAAAACTGGAAAGGCAATTTTTTGTGTTCTGATGTGTTTTTTGAGTCTTTAGTGTGGGTGACCAAATGTTCCATCTGAGTATATAAATGCTGAAAAGAATGAAGGGTTCAGAGATATTTTGGTGTGTTGCAACAAACACAGAAGTGCTGCTTCCTTTTTAACATTTGTAATAAAAACTAAAATAATGAACTACCTGTATTAATTGCATTTGTTAATGATAATGTGTTATCTGTTTCCTCCAGTTTTTCTATTCAGTCCAGAGCACTTGCACAGAACTCCTGAAAGTGATTGAGAAATACCAGCAAAGAATCATACGTGAGTGAGGAACATGATCTTCTACCCTCTTTGTGTGTGCAAACACAAAGAGTCTTGTTCAGCTTGTTTTGAGAGCCTCTGCATGCAGTGGAATACAGTACATTTTCTCAGTTTCCATGAATGCTGTAACTGTTGAGTCAATTTTAAGCATAACCCTACGAATGTGTTTTTGTGGTTTTCATACTTGATAACGCTCAGCACATATAATCAAGCCACATATTGTTTATAATACTATGAGTTATTGTAGTAACCCTGTTTTTGCCTCCTGTGACCTCCTCACTTCAGACCTCTCTCAAGAGGAGAATGAGCTCGGACTGTTCTTGCGCTTCCAGGCAGAGCATGATAAAACAAAAGCAGGCAGTATGATGGACGCCACCAGTAAAGCCCTCTGCTGTTCTGCCAAGCAAAGGTAGGCACTCTTCTTCAAATATTAACAAATCAGGGCTTCAAATCATTAATGCAATTTATTTCAGGATACTTTGATAGTTAATACGTGCATATGTCATGATTGAATACATTGCAGTTAGGGAATGGGTCATGATGGTTGACTAATCAACTAGTCATCCAACAACTATGCAGTTTGGTCGGGGTATGTATATATGTATGAATATTATGTATATGTATACACTCTTTCAAAAGCTTTTAAGTCAGAAATGAATACTGTTATTCAGCAAGGCTGCATTAAATTCATCAAAAAATTCTATTTCAAATAAATGCTGTTCTTTTCAAAGAATCCTGTAAAAATGAATTACAGTCTTCACAAATAAGCGGCACAACCATTTTTAACATTGATAATAATAAAAAAAGTTTTTTGAACACCACACGCACACACACATAATTTTTTTCTTTTAATTTATTAAATTGGAAAAATAATGCCAACATAGAAACATTTTCACTAGTGTTCTGTTTTTTTTTCACTTCTGATTAATTACTCAATTATTACAATTCATTATAAGTTACATTGGCAGCCCTAGAAAGAATATTTTTATATTCTGCAAACACTAAAGACGCACTAACATCTCTTTCCTTCGGCTAGAGTCACTCAACAATCATGTGATTAAGCCACTGGCAACAATTTCTCTGTCATGTCTAGGTTGGCGCTGTGTCCCCCTCTCCATCGTTTGGAACAGGAAGTGGAGACGTTCCGGAGGAGAGCCATCGCAGACACCCTGCTGACCGTGAGCCGGATGGAGAAAGCCCGTACTGAGTACCGCGGAGCTCTGCTATGGATGAAGGACGTCTCACAGGAACTGGACCCAGATACTTACAAACAACTGGAAAAATTTCGCAAGGTCAGCGAGCAATCGAAGGGGGGGCTTGCATCTGTATACAACATGGAGGTTGAAGTGTCTGTTATCTGTGTATGTTTGTGAACAGGTTCAGGCCCAGGTTAGAGGAACAAAAGTGCATTTCGATAAGCTGAAGAATGACGTGTGTCAGAAAGTGGTCATGCTGGGCGCCAGTCGCTGCAACATGCTTTCACATTCCTTATGTACTTACCAGGTAAAATGTGTAATACCCTTAATAATAATTTCCTTATTAAACCTGTTTCACTCTTATTTTTTAAACCTTTTCTCATCCTGTATTGTTTTTTCTGTAGACAACGCTATTACAGTACTGGGAGAAGACTGCACATGTGATGTCTGGCATCCATGAGGCCTTCAAAGGATATGTACCTTACCAGTTCACTACCCTTAAAGTAGGTGTCCATGCACAAATCCCAGAAATTAAACTGTTGTCATGAGATTTAAGCTCTCATTTGACTCATTACAGGAATTAAGGGACCCATTGGATCAAATTGTCTCCACGCAGACAGCAGAGGACAGCAAAGACAAGGAAAAGAAGACACATCCAGACAAGTGAGAACACAGTTAGAAATAGTTTGGCCATGAGCCAGCCATTTTCATCTTCTTTTTTATGTGTTTTGTGTGTAATATATATCATATGGTCATTGAATCTCACACAGACAAATCTAGCGGTCTCAGTTTTCTTCATTTTTTTTCATCAAGAAAGCATGTATTTTCCCTTGAAGGCACCCTGCTTGCCTCTCATTGTCAGATCTTTCATTCACTCTCTTTCCTCATTCTCTGCAACCCTCCGTGTCCCTCAGATTAGGTCTCTTCAGGCAAGGGGCCTCTTTGAAGGCTCTGGTTACTGATCTGTGAGTGGAACATTGTAATTCTTTTAGAAACTCCTGCTACCTTTGTGAACAGGAAACACTGCTTAAAGTTCCACTGTCATTTCCTGTCTTGGCAGCGGAAAAGGAGACAGTTTATTTATTCCTGTGCCATCTGCGTTAGACATGCTGTTGTATAAAATTGTGATGACCCTCACCCGCTTCCTAGAAATATCGCTGTGACTCACTACAATTTGTCAATTTAGATTTAATTTAAGGTGTTTCGTAATTCTAATCTGATACTGTGTGTCATAGTAATGTGAATCATCTCTTCTCTGCATCCATTTAACCATGCATCAGGGTGTCTATTAATTCAATTTGGTGTTTGTATGTTTATGTTTCAGTCTTGTTTCACTTGAAGATGAACAGCTGGGTGAATCATCCGATACTGGTACGTTTCGTTTTTAAAGCACATTTGGGAACATGCAGGATTGCCTAATGATTTTCTATTGGCTCAAGTTTCTTAAAAAAGTGCACTTTCTTTGTGTATTTAACAGTTTCTACTCGTGCGGTAGATGGTCAGAGTAGAGGATCTGACAGTTCTTTGTGTGCCAGTCTGGACTCTGGTAAAGTGTGTGTGTGTGTGTGTGTTTGCATACTAGGCCTTGCCCCACTACTCATTGCTACTAATTGACTAGTCATCCAGAAACATAGTCAACTATTAAAATAAATTGCAAATGATGTTTTAGATATTTTGGGCAGTAATTTAGTCAGCTTAATTGTTATTCAAATCCTTACATAAGCACATATATAATAATTAATTACAATGATGTAATTAATTGGAAAATGGTTTCAAAAGATTTTTTTAAATGTTTGAATTTTTATATATATATAGTCATATCACTTAGCCCTAGATTTAATTTCACTTCAGTGAAGAAGCAGCACAACTGAAGTCATATGATCAGCTGACACAGACTTAAAGCATCAAATATTGATAGAACTAATCAACTTTTTGTATAGTCTGTGCAACTCCTAGTGTGTTTGAGCAGCTTTTATTTACAATATCCCTTTTTTTATTTCTCATCTTCATCTCTGCCCCTGTACTGCAGCATTGAATGAACAATTAGGCCCTATTGGTGGAGATAGCACAGATGATGACCTCCTATTATTGACCCCTGAGCCTGGCTCGACCCCTTCTCTCATTCCAACCCTACACCCATCCATGTCCGTTATGCAGCCTCAGATACTGCAGGAGGCCTCAAAGCCTTCTGCTATTCAGTGGGGCGTAGGCGTATCACATGAGGGAAAGCAAGATACCTTTCCCAGCAGTCTACCACCTGAAATAGGTATAAATGCTTGACTGGGCATCTCTTCAATGCCCAGGGCTCACTTAGCACCTGTTCTTACTCTCTAAAATCAATCTTAAACCCCCCCTTTGGATGTGTTTTAACACCCTCATCTATCAGTCTTTTAGGTTTCATAGGAATTATTCAGAAACATTTTATGCTTACGGCTCTTTTAGATTTCCTTCTCCACTCTTAAATCTCTCCAGGTGTTTCTGACTTTTTTCCCCCAGGTGTTTCCAGCATTTTTAAAAACTGTACTTTCCTCAAGGTTACTTTCTTTTCCCCCAGCTTTTTACGTTCTGTTCGATTTTTATGCACTCTTGAAAGATTTTGGGAACTTTTTTTCACATATTAAACCTAAATTGACCTCTTATGTTTTGATTACGCAACCATGTTTTTCTTGAAGCTTCTCTGTGATTCTTTTACTACACTTCTGCTGCGCTACACTACTGTAAAAAGTTTTTACAGTCTCCTTTTTTTTTGTCTTGTTTTCCAGTACAAATATCTAAATATTCTAAAAACCAAGATGCATTTAATTGAGAAGCAAAATGACATGAGATTGCAAGTCTTGTTTTTTGGAAAATGAGTGAGTTAAAACAAAAAAAAAAACACCTGCCATTATGGTAAGAAAAAAAATTTCAGATTTTTCTGACACTACTGGCAGATTTTTTTCTTGTTTTAATATTAAACTCACCTAATTTAAATACATTTTCAGAAAACAAGTCTTAGTATCTAATATAATTTGCCTTCTAAAGTACATTTTTCTTGATTAAAGTAAATGTTTCTAGATTAAAGAATGTTTAGATATTTGTACCAGAAAAAAAGAACAGTACTGAGGAAGCAATTTGCTTTTTGCAGTGTAAAAGCCTGATTATCTCCTTATTTTTATTGTAGTAGGCAGGGATCTGTTGTCTGAGGTGAAAGAAGAGGAGGGAGAGAGAGGTGACCTGGCCTTCCTGCAGGATCTGCTGAGTCCTGGGGCTGCGGGTGGCACTAGTGAGTTTAGTAAGGCATGGCAGGATGCTTTCGGCTGTTTTGAGGCCCCTCCTGCTCCTGTTACCGCTCCTTCACTGCAAACAGGAACGGCAAACACACCCACTGGCTTCCTCCCATCACAGCTCCTGGACCATAGCCTTAGCGCCACAGGTTTGCACAAACTTTTATTTGCCCTCTACTGGCCGGAGGAACGAACAACACAGTTTTGTTGTGCGATTAGTATTCAGTGCAGTCACTGTGATGTTCATATTCATTCTCTTTCTGTTGTTCAGGATGGGCGACTCCACCTATGTTTCAAGCCCCGCCCCTCCAACCACCTTCCAGTGGAGGACAGCCTACCCAGAATAGTCCACACTCATCTGCCAGTGGTGAGAGTTTTATTTCACATGTCAAAAATTAACAGATGGATACAGACAATCTTAGATGGTCTTTTTTGTACTGTTTCTGTAGTGATTCTTCTCTCTGTGTCTTTTTAGCACCTAAGGGAAGCTCCAGGGACATGTCTGCCTGGTTTAACCTCTTTGCAGATTTGGACCCTCTGTCCAACCCAGATGCTATTGGACGCAGTGATCAGGAGTTCCTTAATGCCTAAGGTGTGTTATTGTGAGTTTGTATATATTTAGCACCGACAAGTCCCATGTTTATAAAAACACACCTTTTTTGTTGTTGATGTTATATTTGGTATATATATATATATATATATATTTGCTTACATAATATATATGTGTGTGTACTGTGTATATTTATTATGTATATAAATACAAACACATGCATGTATATATTTAAGAAAAATAAGTTACGTTTATATATTAAATATATTTATATTATAAATTATATGAATATAAAAATATACATGTAAATACATGTAAATGTTTTCAAATATCAACAAATTTAATATTGTGAAATATTAATATGATGTAAAATAAAGTTTTTCTATTTTAATATATATTAAAATCTAATTTAATCCTGTGATGCAAAGCTGACTCCAGTCTTCAGTGTCACGTGATCCTTCAGAAATCATTTTAATATGCTGATTTATTATCAGTGCTGAAAGCTGTTGTGCTGTTTTATATTTTTTGGAGCCTGTGATACTTTTTTTCAGGATTCTTTGATGAAGTTAAAAAGAAGAGTATTTATTTAAAATAGAAATATTTTCTAACAATATACACTACCATTCAAAAGTTTGGGGTCAGTCAATCTTTATTCTTTCTTTTTTTGAAAGAAAGTAAAACTTTTATTCAGCAAGGATGTGTTATATTGTTAAGAAGTGATAGCAAAGATTTATGTTGTTAGAAAAGATTTATATTTTGAATAAAAACTTTTTATTCATCAAAGAATCCTGAAAGAAGCATCACAGTTTCCAAAACAAAAATTTTGGCAGCACAACTGTTGCCAACATTGATAATTCTAATAATAAATCAGCATATTAGAATGATCTCTAAAGGATCATGTGACACTTTATACTGGAGTAATGGCTGATGGAAATTTAGCTTTGCATCACAGTAATAAATGATGTTTTAAAGGATATTAAAATAGAAACCATTATTTATATTGTAATAACATTTTGCAAGATTACTGTTTTTAATCTGTATTTTTGATCAAATAAATGCAGCCTTGATGAGCATAAGAGTCTTCTTTAAAAAAAACATTACAAGTCTTACTGATCCCAAACTTTTGAACGGCAGTGTACATAATAAATATACACAGTACACACACATATATTGAGTAAACCAAAACTTTTATTTTGGATGCATTAATCGCGATTAATCGTTTGACAGCACTAGTGTCTATATATATGTATATATACAGTATATATACAGTATATATATACATATACATACATATACACACACACACACACACACACACACACATATATATATATATATATATATATATATATATATATACTGTGTATAATACTTATAAATATGGCTTTACTTGTCATAAGTAATCTTGTATTGCAAAGGTGAGATTGTGCATGTCATAACGCAGCCTTTTACCTCCCTCAGTGAAGGATGGTCTGGAGCTCTATCACATCCAAAATATTCTTTGATGGAAAGGAGTGCATATCCCAAGCCTTTATTCGGAGCTGGATCACTACCTCTCCTGAAACAATTCAACCTGAGCCAAGGAAGCATCCAGAAATCTCTATCCATATAAAACACTGGAAGGTTTCTGAGATATGGGAATGTCTCTCTTTTCTCCATTCTTTCATTGTGTGCGTGAATTTACTGTATGTTCATTAGGACACCTATAGTGTTGTTACCTGAGAGCAAAGAATCTGTTACTTTATGAAGTGCACATGTTTAAAGGGACGTGAAGGTGAGGATTTGCCCATCTCGTATATGAGGGGCTTTTTTGCCTAGGACCAAACCTGCGTAAATGTGTGCATATCTGTTTGCTTTGTACGATGGGAGTTTTAATGTCCAGAAACAGGGTTACAGATTTATAACATCCATTATAAATTATAGACTATTTTTAATTAAGACCGATACCCAAAGTGTGTGAAGTTGCGTGTAAATCACAAATATTTTTTGGAGTCTGGATTAGTTTAACCCTAAATGATAAAATAAATCAAATTATGTATTAATCTAATAAAAAAAGTGTTACTGTTAACTACATATGCAAGTTGTGTGCTGTGCCATTAGTTTGGTGGGAATGAGAAGGTCACAGTTTAATGGAGCTAATCGTAGGTGATGCATTCTTGTTTTCAGTGACAGAAATGCTGAAATGCTCTCACGCAGAGAAATTACATCTCCCAAATGTTCTTCACTGTCACACTGTGATGCAAAACACTGGAATGTTTTTGTATGTGATTTTATTTGGTTTGTCACCTTTAGCACAGGTTTACCTAAATATCCTACTCTAGAAAACGTTACACATTTCATTTTATCCCAGATGATCATGCTTAGTCTCATCAGGAGTGACCAATCGGTTTTCTGTTGCATTGAAGAAATCAAGTTATCGCTTGCACTAAACTGTATCCGAGTCCCGTCTCGGATTGTTCTAGAATGTATGTTGTCTGTTTTAAGCATAGACATGTTCGTTGATCTGAATAGCTTTGTCTGTACATTTCGCACAGGATTTCACTCCATATTTAATGGAGCACGTTTTTGTCTTTGAGTGGTTTAAACATTTTGAAGTGTCACTTTGTGTTTGGATGCTATTGTATCACTTTTGTTTGTAAGAAAAAGAATGTACACCGCACCATTCGCAGCTTCTTTCATCTGTTTATTTTATGCAACTTTGCCTTCGTTTCGGTTAAATAATGTACAATTTCATTGAAGGAGACTGGATTGAGAGATTTTGCATTTGAGAGCAAATAAATCTGAGTAGAATTCCGTTTCTGATTGTTATTAGTCAGTATAATCAATATAAAATCCAATTTTATCCTGGCAAGAAACCAGAGTTACACCCATCTTGAAATGTATTCACAGAAAGAAAAAAATCTTAAATTCACTTAACAGGCACCAGTCTAATTTACACACAATTCAGTATTAAGGCAATTACATACAATTTGTTCAGAATTGCCCGTTTTCTTTCAACTTTTTTATTTTTGGAAGAAAGGAAGCTTTACGGTGTGATTAATGGTAAATTTCACAGTATAAAGATGCTACAGTTCAAATCAGTTCACTATTAGCTAAAGCCATGCCTCCCTTTTTTAAATTATTTGCATCCCTTTTCTCTCGTTGTCTTTCATATCCAGTGTGCTCTGAATGATAGTCTGATCTATTTTCCTTCACTCGATTGAAATGACAGTAATGACACCTTTCTGTTGAACTAATCTTGAAATTTAGCAACAGAACTGATGAGTGCATCATAATCATAATACTGTCCAGTACATTTCATCTATGTCTCCTCCTAATGCGTGTCCAGGCTGTTCGTGTACCATCAAAACATCCTCTCACCAGCAAATCACATTAAGCACATAACGGTTATGTATATGGGGAAGGGCTCTATACATTTAAGGGGCGAGACTGGATGTAGGGACAGACTGTATGCAAATGGGGTCCACGAACGAGTGGAGGGAGTCAGGCACATTTGTTAGTCCTCCTCAAGTCTGCTACAACATTTCCAGTTGTTTTTCCAGGACTATTCAAACTGCATGTAAACTATAAGCAAGCAAAACTGTGACCTAAAACCTCAATTTCCCTAGTAAATCAAATCACTTACATTTACACAACAGGTCAAAAGTTTGGAAAAATTCAGATTTTTTTTTTTGTGTTTTTAAAAGAAGTCTCTTATACTCACCAAAGCTGGATTTATTTGATTAAAATACAGTAGTAACTGTAAATTCTATTTAAAAGAACTGGTTTCTATGTTAATATATTTTAAAATATAATGTATTCCTGTGATGTCAAAGCTGAATTTTCAGCAGGCATTACTCCAGTCTTCAGTGTCACATGACCCTTCAGAATTACTATAGGTACTCTATTAATAACAGTTCTTATTATTACTAATGATGAAAACAGCTTCATAATATTTTTGTGGAAATCCTTTTTTCTGGATTATTTGATGTCAAAGATGTCATTTATTTGAAACACAAATGTTTTGTAACATTATCAATGTCTTTACTGTCACTTTTGATCAGTTTAATGCATCCTTGCTGAATAAAATAATGAATTTATTAATTTCTTCAAAACTGTTTTCAACAATGATTTTAAGAAATGGTTTCTGGAGCACCAAATTAACACATTAGAATGATTTCTGAAGGATCATGTGATACTGAAAAATGATGAAAATACAGCTTTGCCATCACAGGACTAAATGACGTTTAGAACACATTTTAAAATGTAATATTATTTCACAATATTACTGTTTTACTGTATTTCCAATCAAATAAATACAGCCTTGGTGAGCTTAAGAGACATCTTTCAAAAATCTTAGTTATTCCAAACTTTTGTTTAGGTTAAAGGATGCAGCTATACATAAGAAAATTCAAAGGCTTCATGGTAAAATGCAATAAATAGTTGAGAAAGTAAAAAGCAGTGCAATACTAAAAATGTTTCATCTATATACATAGACCATCTTGAAAACCTCCTTTTGATCCTCGTTTAACACGTAACCATTACCCTTAGAACACACACAAAAAAAATACTCATGTTCAAGTTTCAGACTGATATCTCTCGGAGTTGTTCAGAACCGGTTTTTGAATAAATTCCTAACAAAGCTCTGACTCTATCAGACGATACAGGAGTGTGGGAAAAATGGCATCTCTGTTCATCAGCTGAGATTCCTCTGTTCTGTTTTAACCTTCTGGCTCCTCAAGATGTCGTGGGAGGCATGGTGACTGACGTCCACGGGACAAGACGGGACCCATGGAGGGGGACAGGCTCCTCACCGCGACCCCACCCAGAGGCACCAATGACGGGGAGATGCTGCGGTATCCCACCCCGCTACGGAAGTTCAGCTCCTGGGTGGGCAGCAGAGGCTTCAAGATGCTCACCAGGCAGAAAGCAGAGCCGCTTTTGGGAATGAAGTTCACCTTGTTTCTGTCTGGGCAGAGATAAGGAGGAATCGCTTGGAGAGGCCTTGGCCTGGAACAGAAGATGGAAAGACCAGTTCATGGCTCTTTCGTGAAGATGAGCATCTTTTATACTGATAAAAATATGAATGTTCCTGGCAGTTAAATCCCTCACAATTCTTTTTTATGTGAGGAAACCTTTATTACAAAATAACTAAGTCTTGCTATTTTCCACGCATGAGATACAAACGAGTGTACCATCACTTTTTTTAAAGTCCAAGGGCCCACCTCAGCAGTACTTTTATAATTAAAAAATATATATGTTTTACACAAATTACTTTTCAATCACTTCAATCACTTTTCAATTCTGTTACCAAAGTTATTTTGTATGAAAGCCCATTTTGGCCAAATAAGAAAAAAAAAAATCTTGCTTTGCTTTGATAAATCATAATTATGACATATTAAGACAAAATTCTGACAAAATTTTAAATTGAGATAAAAAAGTCAATGGTGACCGAAAGTTTCAACTTTTAATGTCATAATTTAGACTTTTTGTGGCATATAACTGACTATGACTAGCCTCATAATTATGACTAAGATGTTGTCATAATTGATTTTATCTCATAATGTCTAATTTGTCATAATTTTGACTTTTATTCCTCATATTTATGACTTACTATGTTATAATTTTGACTTTTAATGTCATAGTTATGATTTACCAAAGCAAGGCGAGAATGGGCTTCCATAATTTTTGGGAAAAATGATCAAACAAATATTTGTCTTTAATTTATAGGTTTTGTTTTTATCAAACTACAAATATTTGATTCCAAAGTAGCTAGTCCGTAATTGCTGTAATTACAGCTTCATTTGGGCTGAATCTACAACCCTGTTACCTAATTTTCTTAGCTATAATTTATTTCTAAATGTATTTTATTTGAATTTATTTCATATCTATCATTATTTCATATATTTCGTATTCTGTTTATTTATTTATTTACAAAATAACAAAATCACAGACCTTTTTTAAACAGTATTCAAACAAATATTTTGCTAACACGGTTGAAAAAAAAAATGCAATACATAAACATAAAACATTAAATAGCTCATAACATTTTGGACAAATGACATTTTCTAAATGTATAGCTGCTTCAACTGACTCTGTGTTGAAATTGAAAAAAAAACACTTAGTTTCAAACCCTATTTTATACTTTATTCATAGGTAAAAGACACCAACATACAGACCAAATGTCTACAAAGCGGTTTACTCACTGGTTTTCTTCAAAAGCTTTAACTCTCTCGCAGCCCTCCGGAGGCTCACGTTTGAACATATAGCTGTTGTTGGGCTTTGGAGATGAAGCATATTTGGGCAGAGGAGACCAAGGTCCTAGGTCTAAGACAGGAAAAAGGAATATTTAGGATTCATATAGTTTGATGTTAGGTTATTGTGATGACGATGGTGATGCTGGGTGTGCTTCTGACCTCTTTCTTTGCTCTCGTTGTGCGTGTCATCGAGCGGGCTGTTTCCGACCGTGTCGTTGAGGATGCTGAGGTACGACGGTGAGACAGAGTCAGCCCGGCTGCTGCTGTTGCTACGGTTACTGCCGAGGCCGCCGTTGGAGGGCGTCTGTGTGTCAATACTGCGTATGCTGCTGCTGCGCTGGGGGAGGGGCGGGGGCGCGCGGTGCCCATCAGGAACGTCCTGTGGCTAAAACACATATGCACATTTGCTTCATTAGGATGCGTAGGACAAAAGCAATTCTTGTTAATTGGATTCCACCAAACATCACATTAGTATTGATTGTGCGCCGATAAGCTTTATTATAGTCCCTATCCACCTTTTTCCTAATGAGGATCTTGTGTTTTAAATTAGGGGAGGCACTTTTGGTTTGGAGAAGTACTGTTCAAAAAGACTGAAACAAATAATTGCAAATCATAATCATAATCCTTATCCATCAGTTTGACTGAATGAACTGTACGATTTCCTTTAGATGTCAGGAGAATAATGTAAGCTTGATATTTTAATGTGACATGTGATTATGCTGTATACAATATGAAAAAAGCAACACATGCTGCACATTTGCAGTCTGTTCTCCTTGATTAGATTTATGATATATCTCATGAATAATTCACTGGTATGCATGCACCAAAAAAATCTCGTATTTCTCCCCGAACCATTACATTTCTTTCCAGTTTTGTTTAATCTCTTTTTAACAGTGTTTACCTGAAAAAACAGGTAAACTCAATGTTCCAGATAATAAACATGTTTGATTAAGGCAACATGCTAGGTAATACTAATTTGTTATTTTATTTTATTTTTTTAAATGTCCTTTTAATGATCAGTGGTTGAAGAGTTAGTAGAATAATGTCACCTTGATATGAATAAAAAAATCAACTAAATTACAACTGCAACAAGAACATTTGCAGAAAGGACATTCTTCGTGCTCTGAAAGCATAAAATAAGATTTGAAAAGTTAAAAAGTGGTAATTACTTTAAACAATATATTCACAGTTTGTGAAAGTTAAAATATGAAATAGAATCACAAAATGTTAAAACTATTTGTTAAATACAGTTTTATTTATCATATGTTCTCATGTCTATTGTGTTTTTGTAAAGTCATAATTTTGTTAGAATACAGTTTCGATACAGTTTGCGATTTGCAGTCATTACTATTTACTATTTTTCATAATGTGAGTTTTGGAGAACTGTATTAAAACTATTAAAAGCATCATAATTATTAACCATAATTATAGTATAGGGAACCCACCCACGATAACACAATGAAAATTGATATATTTTGATAAATGTCTCTGGTTTCTTACTTGTAGTTGCTGAAAAAAAAAAGTTGTTGAGATGCACTCACTACTATGATCTCATCTCTCTCCACAGTGTCCCGGATAATGATGCGTTCAATCTCCTGGTTGAGCCCCTCTATGCTGTTCCGAAATCTGGGAGGTGTGGACTTAGAGATGGGGATGGGAATCAGGATGGTTTTAGGCATCTGAGACTGAGAGTGAAAAAGAGGAAAGGGTACAATGCTTCTTCAGAAATGTGTGTATGGGTCCACAAACATTCCTGCTGTAGGGGAAACCAGCCTTCTGTGTAATCCTGTTAGAACGACTCCCACACACGCTAAGCCCACACATACACAATCTCTACAGTCTCTCCACTGCCAAAAATCAAACATTCTGCCAGGCTAAGCTCCATCATTATACACAAACCACCGACTACAGAGAGCATTACCATTGAGAGCCCGTTACTGCTGAGCTTGAGGGTGCTTATTTTGAGTATAGTGTGATGTAAGTGCTCTTTCTAAATATTTTCTCCATGCTCTTATGATTTTAGCCATTTATGGTTATGGATAGCCAAAATGTTGCCTTTTTTTCTTTCTCTGTGTGTTGCATTTCTCAGAAACAAGTATGAGTCCTCTTGGCTTTTGAGGTGTATTGACAAAACCTCTCCTATCTTCAAAACACAAAGGAATATTCCAGGTTTGGTATGAATTAAGCTTAATCTATGGAAATTGTGGCATACAAAAACTAGTTTCCGCGTCTTCCTTCTTTAAAAAAAAGCAAAAATCTGGATTACAGTGAAGCAAATGGAAGTGAATGGAGCCCATCTGTAAATGCTGAAATACTTGCTTCCATTATTTAGTAGTATAGCCACAATATGTGCATTGTGCATGTTTTTTTCATTCCACTGCACTACTTTTCCATTGTTTTTCTATGTAAACATGCACAAAATAGACCATTACACTCGTATCTTGTTTCTTTTGCACAATCTTGCGCATGACATGGTGTTCTCAAAACGCTGTTTCAAGTTCAAATAAGTTCAACTTTAAAAAAAAAACGTTTGTGTTTTTCACCATTCACTGCCTGTATCTTGCATTTTTCAAAGCAAAAACTCAATCTGTGTAAATGGCCCCTTACATGATTTTAATGTGGAAAAATTGCTCTCTGACCTTTTGTATGTTTTTTTTTTAATTGTATAATTTTGCCTACACCCCTAAAAACGTTCAACCCTATAAGGATTTCACCTTAGTGAAATTTAACTGAAAATTCACTTGCAAAAAGGACCATTGTCCACTTTTAATAGTGTAGATCTGTTGGTCAATGCAGCAAATTTGCGTGAAAAGTCTGAACCTGATGTGAAATCTGTTCCAGCCTCATGTGAAATTTTCGATCATGCAGATTCCTAAATGACTGAATTTCGCAAAATTTCCTTGAGCAATGGTTAATGTGAGTACTTATAATTAATTGTAAGTACCTCACCATATCCTCAACCCTTAAGTCTAAATTATTGTTGTGGTAGTCAACATTAGATGACAAATGCTAATGATTGAGCTTAACTTGTACTAAACCTGAAATATTCCTTCAAGTAAACAATAAAATGTCTTCTACTAAGGGTGCTTATTTTCATGCTAGGTGGCTGTATACTGCTGAGGTGTCATGTATAATTAATTGCACAAATGTTATAAAAATGCACACGTATTGAAATACAATGTGTTGACTTATGAATCCAAAGGCTGTGCTGGTGAAGGCAGGCTGCAAGAGGACACTGTCTTTGTAATCTACTCTAAAACCAGCTACTGTCCTTTGGGACAATCCTGTCCCCCAGTCTCCGAGAGGCCAGAGAAACCACAAAATTGGGACAGATATGCAGGAAAGTGGGGCGCTATTAAATTCTCCAGATGTTTGGCCTACTTCTATTCTGCAGCGTGTACTAGCCCAGGTTATGGAGGTACTATTAATGATGTACATTCACACACAAGCACAAATGGTGGCTGCTGGAATGCGATGAAGCCCACCTGTGATTGGATGATGGCATGGTTGCCATTAAAGGGGGATTTGCGGTCTTTGTCCCGGCGATGGCGGCTGCTGCGTTTGCTCCGCTGGAGCTGTTGTCGCAATTTTGCAATCTAAAAGAAGTCAAAACAGAGATGATGAATAGCATAGTACATAAAAAAGAGGAGGGTGGATCAGCACATGTTATAATAGCTCTAGATGTCTCACCTCTTTCAGCTGGTCAGTGCTGCCGCAGGAAGCCGATCGCTTATGAGAGCCTCTCCTCCGCTCATCTACCCAGGCCTTAGGGGTCTGACAAGGAAAAGAGAGAGAGAATGAGCGAAGAACAGAGATTGGACCAAACAATTCAAGCATTGACTGATTCATTCATAAATCGGCACAAGGAAGGGGAAGATTATTCAGTCTTTTTTTCCACAGAAAGCTATCGTATGGCTTCAAGAACATTTGATTCACATGCTTCTTCTTCATCTTTTTTTCAGCATAACAACCACAATAACTATAAACTTTCACAGTAACTTATAATCTTTTTTTTTTTTTAAATTGCATTTTTGCATGCTAAGAAAAATTATGAAACAACCTTTTTGCACCCTATAACTCATGGACAAAAAGAAAATATACCAGGGTGCTTGTGTGTAAAAAACCTTATGCTTGTGTGTAATATACATTTGAGCTCATTGTTTCATTATATATTTGGTATACTATTATATATTTAATTATAATTTAAAATAATCCATAATATATAAATAATATATAAAACATGCTTCTTGCCTATATATTTTACTAAATAATATTAAAATTGGTAAATTACAGGTACTCTAAAGGCAGTGTATTTATCAGCCTTGAGACAAACAAAATGATCCCTGTTTTTTCACAAATGTTAAGAAGATGATAGGCCTACTGTCAGAGGCGGACAGTAGTGAAGTATTTTTACTTTACTCAAGTAAATTAAAAAAGTATCTGTAGTTTATCAGAATGTTTTTCTTTGTAAACCTTTCTTTCACTACAGTCCAAAGCATAATATCATACTCTTTACTGCTCTAAATTTCATAAATGAAAGTTGTTGTTTGTTTTATCTTTAATACTTAAGAACAATAACAATGTAGCACTTTCTTGTTCTCAAGTAAATCTTTGAATTACTTTTACTTGATTTCTAATAAAATTAAGTATTCAATGATATTTCATATGAAACGTAGTGCAGTAACAAGTACAATATTATGCTTTGGAATGTTGTGAAGTAAAGTTTTCTAAAGAAAAACACTCTGATAAAGTACAGACACTTGAAAAGTACTTTTAAAGCAGAGTAAAAATACTTCACTACTGTCCGCCTCTGCCTATTGTTTATTAGAGCTGCAAAACGATTAATCGCATTCAAAATAAAAGTTTATGTTTACACACTATATGTGTGTGTACTGTGCATATTTATTATTATGTATATATAAATACACACACATACATGTATATATTAAGGAAAATACTGTATGTTAGATTTATATATAAATATTTATATTTATATATAATATTAATTATATACAAGTATAAATATATATACACACATAGTATGTAAATATAAACATTTATTTTGAATGCGATTAATCGCAATTAATCGTTTTGCAGTAGTGTGTGTGTGTGTATACTGTATATATATATATTTCTCTCTCTTCTTATGGTATAATTTTGATCATTTAGTGTATGTAAGTGTTACATACATACATAGCATTTAAACGGCATAAATGTCTCACCTGGGTGGCCTTGTCCCTCATTTAGAGGGTGTGGTGGGCGGAGCTCCCGTGCCGCTGCCAGGTCCTTGATAGGCCAGAACTTACAGGTGAGTTGAAGGGAGGAGGATCCCTTATTGTTTCAGCTGGAGGAAGGGCTTTCGAAATGACCAGGGACTAAGGTAAAAAGAGACAAAAAAGAAGTATATTTTATATATAGACCCATAAACATTAATATATACTGTATGTATATATCAATATTTTAGGTAATTTTAAAATCTTTTTTTATTCTGCACAGCAAAAACTGCTGACCAGCTGACCCAGCTTTTACCCCCCTCTCCTGCAATAAAACAATCATTATCTCTTGGCCTCTATCCATTATCTCTTAATCCATCATGTGTGGCTCCATTTTGTTTTAACCTCTGTTCCCCATTTATATTCTACATTCTCCGCAATCGTATTATTCTTCACTACACACATCTTTTTCTCCCTTTGTCTGTTCCTACCATGTATAAACCAACAAAAACACAAGATCACTGAGGTCACTTTGTAAAATTCACCACATCTGTGTCCTGGTTTGACGTTCTGTAAGATTGTTATGCATTCATGTAAAACATTGCAAGACAGCCTACAGTCAGCTGAAGGCTGAGCGATTGTAATGGTTGTTGTTTAAAACGTAATGTTGTTTACCCACATAGTGCCCCCTAAAGCCTGTTTTTAGCCATGGTGTTTGCCATGGCAACCGATTTAGATAAGGTGTAATGTTAATGCAATGCAGAACACGCTGCAAGACCAAATTAATTAAATGTATTAATGAAATTAAATCTTTGGTGAAATAATTCGCCATTCAAATAAAACATCCAAACCATTATATACATATAACATAAAATTGCTGCATCAACGAAACAAATAATTTTGCATACATGTCAAAACTCTATTTAGGCGTTTAGAATAGTTTTTGCCGATGGATTATTAAATGATCGCAGCAGACGCAGAGTCGCATCAGCGTGAAATCTGCAGCACCGCGCCCCGCGCTCAGCAACAACGAAAACAAGACGATGAACCGCATGCATCTCGGTTTGTGCCAATGCTTTATAGATTACACTGGTCACATTATTCATAATCTACAATAGTTTCATGGATTAAATTATTCGGCGTGCAAAAACAGCATCCACCATAGAACAATAACATGCAATGCATTGATAAACGAGCGCACGGTGTTTCATATACGCACCTTTGACTGATGAGACAATAACCGCACACGGCGCGTTCATGGTTTGCGATAAAAAGAAAAACACAACGGTGTGATATGGATCCAGCGTTCAGAAGGTCGTCGGAAAGCAGGTTGGCTGTCGGTGTTGCTGGGTCAGAGAAACAGATTGAGGATGCGCAGCGCCGTTGCTATGGGCGTTGCTGCGCTGCGGGTGGTCGATGGGCTGTCGCTGCGTAAAGGTGATGCTGGGGCTGTAATATCGAAGCGAGTGAATTCATGAATTGGTCCTCATCAGCTGAAGGATAATAGGCTCGAAATTCTCTGGTTTATGCGGTTGCAGACATGTCTTTTGGGGAGGGGCGGTAAGGGCCCCCCTCAGACTCAGAGGACAGCTGGCGTTGAGTTAGACTACGTTACTGTTGCTGAGGCGCGTGGTGCTGTTTTCCTCCGTGCTGCTGATGTCTGCTCCAGAGACGGGCGCTATCACGCTATAAACATATCAAGTCACAGGTACAATACACAACGTAGGCTATATTCAGTAACGCATAGATGTATGTAGTCCTATTCGTAATGTAATCGTTTTTACAATTGATAACAAATGTAAGAAAATTCACCAGAAAATAGAAGCATACTATTATTCTATTGAAAATGTGAAATTATGCACACAAGAGCAAAATATATAGTTACATATGCAGGTAGGCCTATATATTTGTTTTTTTGCACACTCAGTACAACTGAGAACAGTCATATAATATTTGGTATTTTAATTATATTAATAATATAATTATAATATTTAAATCAAATCAAATCAAATAAATATGATATAATAAAATAAAAAATGTCTATAATATTTTAATAGTATATATTATGTAATATTACAATATAATTAAAAAGATGCTCTGTTCAAATGTGGATGAATGGCTACACATAGATGTGTGCACACACTGTCAGAGCTGTGTGCGATCACTACCATCCTGCTTTTGTGGGGGTGGGTAGGGGTGTTAAATATTTATTTATTTATATATTTATTTATGTTTAGTTTTTTCCCCCCATAGGTTTTTAACATTCTAAAAGCTCTTTATTTCAAAGATACTACAAGCTAGTCAGTGTATTCAGTAGGTGTAATGTATTGTAAGTTGCTTCAGAGGTATTGCAAGTATTACGTACAACAATAAAACAGTGCATTGACATAAAAAAGGAAATTTACTTTTGGTACTTAAGTACTTTTAAAAGCAAGTACTTCGGTACTTTTACTTAAGTAAAAATCTGTCTTTACAACTTTTACTTGTAATGGAGTAATATTTAACCAGCGGTATCTGTACTTTCACTCAAGTAATGGAGTTGAGTACTTTGTCCACCTATATATATATATATATACACACACACACACACACACACAAAGTGTTTTATGTTCCAGTCATCCTATATATATATATATAAACAGGTAAAACAAACATGTTTCTTGTCTATAATATAATTGTTTATTTTTAACTAAATGATATTTCAATTATAATTTATATAAATAAGATATTTGTGAATTATAAATGGCTAAAAACACATCTCTTCTATATCTTCAATTGACCCTCTAACTCTAGCACTCTCTATTCTAACTCTATTTGATATATTTGTTTTTTTATTATTTATTAAAAAAAAAAAAAACACTTGACCCTCACTTGCACTTTCTATTTTATTTCTATCTTACTTGTTTTCTTTTTATTTATTATAAAAAAATGCCCCTCCAACACTAGCTATTCGTTTGACTTGTTTTCTTTTTATATTTAAAAAAGACACTCTAACACTAATGTTCCCTATTTTCTTTTCTCTCTATTCTATATACTTTATTTTTATTTATTATATAAAAAACCCTTGCATACTGCATTAGGCTAACTGAGACTTGTCACAGCACTTACATATTATTGCTCTTTTGTTGATTTTGATTGCTTCTACTGTCCTAATTTGTAAGTCGCTTTGGATAAAAGTGTCTGCTAAATGACTAAATGTAATGTACATGTAAATTATACTATATTATATTATATATATATAAACTGGTTGTCTAGGTCATTTTAAAACAAGAATTTACAGCTCAGTAAAAAAACAATTACAGCTCTCCTCTTAAGGGCAGTGTTTATTTGTCAGCCTTTATATTTTCCTGTGTCTTCCTGAGGTGTCATTCTCTCAGTCTGCCGCATGAGGGCGCCTCGCCTCTTTTCTCTTATAAATCGGCCCCCACATCGAACAAACGGATCCCGGAGACAATCTGAAGACGAGGCGTTTCCAGTCGCTGTCTGGTCTGCTGTTCCTTCCTGGCCGTCTTCTGTTGCCGTTCCCCTTGTTTGGAGTACGGACGAAAAACGCAAAACGTACAGTTCCCCAGCTCAATGAATCATGGAAACAGAGAAAATTCCTGAAGCGAAGATCAAAAGATAACGAACGCGAGGAATATGACGACAAATGGACATTTTAATAGTCGGGAGTCACGCAACGGATGTTACCCTGTACCACAAACTGTGTTTCCATCGAGGAGACTTGCGCTCTCGGGATGTCCCATATAACTGCGCTAAACTCTGATTAGGCAAATGTATGGGGCGCCTGCTTTGGAACAAAGGGGGAAACAAAGTTTGATGTGATTTGTTAATTTGGTTTGTTACAACCGACACAGACTCTCAGTAGACAGATTAAGCTGTCATCAGCTGGTAACATTTGATGCTTCCTGCTGGAGGGGGGGTAAAAAAGCAATGCAAAGGTTAATGCAAGATATTTAAGATAGTTTTTTTTCTATTTCATTGCCATTCTAAAAGGAACAACTTGCTTTTGCTGCTGTTTTGAAAAAAATGTGTGATGCTGGACACTCTAAAGCACTAATATTCTTGCATGACTGCAGTCTGAAGCCTAGACAGCTGTACAAGTAACAGAATAAATCAGAATATATTGTCTTCGAAGAGGAGGAGAAAAGAAAAGAAAAGAAAAAACATGGCAGTCGAAGCCCGAATAACAATTCTTCACATTGGACTGATTGCCATGGTGGTTCTTCTGGGTCCTGTGGCTGGTAAGTAATAGTTAACCGATAGTAGCAATAGAAAGAATGGCAGTAAATATCATAGAATTACAGTAAAATTGCTGTTCCACACCCTAGTTTCCATATCCCTCCATGTCCTCTCAAAGTGAAGGCGTAATTAATTGTACACTGTGTGTGTGTGTTTGTGTCCTGCCAGTTTTGTGGTGAATTTACTGCCACCCACATCCATCAGGAACTCTTAATTTCCTGAGTGAGTGTGTGTGTGTGTGTGTTTGTGTATTTGTGGATAAGTAACAAAGCGAGTAGGTGTGTGTGAGTCAAGAGATCTGCACTTTTTTGTGTCCTCGTCTGTGTGGATGTATATATATAAACAATTGTGCCTTTGTATCTGTGTTTATACGTCCATTTAAATATATATATATCTCTCTTTTATGTTTGTGTGTGTATGTGTGTGTGTGTGTGTGTGTGTGCTCTTTCTGGCACTGAGCTGAGCTGCAGAGCTACTGAGCTTCACACAGATAAGATAAGAGCTGACCCTGCTCATGGTTCATGTAGGGAGAATAAAGGCTAAACACTGATTAGCTGTTAAGACAAGCATGAAACTTAATTTCTCATCTTGCGGTTTGATGCTTAAATAGGCACATTATGGCTTGCAGATGGGCCTTCTCCACAGTTAACCCTGCAGTCTGACCATCCGGACTTTAACCAGAGCCAAATATCTGCTCAGACAGATATCTGAGGACAGTACACCACTCAAGAACCTTAAAAGCTTGCTTATGTCCACTTCAGATTCACGCCAGCCTCAGATTTGTAGTTACTATGGTGCCATTAAAGTAGTGTTGTTATTGGTTGTAGAGCAGTATCAAACTCAGTCAGTCAGTCAAAGTGTTTTTACAACCAGTATGTAGGACAATTTTATTTTTGCTACAGTGACACAATGATAGCTTGATTATTAGACTTCAATTATATGAATAGAGCTGTTATCATTAGCTAAAACGATTAAAGAATGTTTTTGGGTGCCGCCGATAGCTTCGTGGGCAGCACACTGACCTACACTGTAAAAAAAAAATCAGTAAAATTTACGGTAAAAAAAACGGCAGCTGTGGTTGCCGGAATTTTACCGTAAAAAATACGGTAGCAACGTTTTAGATTTTACGGTTTTAACTTAAATTTACAGTTAAATACCGTAATTTCATTAACTGATATAATGTTAATATACCAACCTATTGAAGTACTGAAATCTGTTTTGAACCTTTGTAATACACTGATAACCACTAAATACAGGTGGTGATGAGAAAGTCACACGATGAAGCAAAACCCATCACAAGCAGCTTTTAAATAATAACATATATAGAAGGTGCACAGTGTCATTCACACAAACACCAAACACCATCATGGTAACACACATGAAACTGAAATCATGCAATAAACATTCATTTAACAACATTAGGTGTAACACACAACTCTATTATACAAAACTGATAAGAAAAAACTAATAAGAAACAGTTATTTCAACAAAAAAAACATCAAACTTGAAATGTAACGCGGGGAATTCTGAGAATGGAAATTTACGGTTATTCACTGTAAATTATACGGTCTTTATCACTTCCAAAATTAATGTCCAATACATGTAATGTCCAATACAGTTTTTCACTGTATATAGTAGGGAAATTTACCGTTAACCATTTAACAGGATTTTACTGTAGCATTTTTACAGTCTTTTACCGTTAAATTCACGGTCATTTTTTACAGTGTATAACACTGTTGCTCTTTAGGTGTCCCGAGTTCAAGTCCCAGCTTGTGGAGTTTTCCTGACCCTGTCCCCCCTCACTTTCTTCCACTTTGCTTCCTGTCAACTAACTGTCCTATCATAACAAAGCCCC
>NW_015505713.1:899730-919577 GCF_001515645.1 Sinocyclocheilus grahami | reverse complement strand
CAAAAAAAACCCCCCCCCCCCCCCCCATTTTTTTTCTGTAATTGAAATAATGCTGAAATTTAAAATCGATGTAAATATTAGACGAAAAATGTAAACTTAAATAAAAATGAGAAACATTGGCAAGTACTAAGATTACTAAATTAAAAATGGAAACAAAAACTAAATAGAAATATATAGAAAACAAATCAAAATGACAAAGGCACATAACAAAATCACTAAAACAAACTAAAATTAAAATGAAAACTGGACATATAAAAAGCTCATTCAAAATTTTAAATACTATTAGTGCATAAGTAAGGCTGGGTGATATGGCCAAAAAATGATCCTGATCATTTAGATAGTCGATATCGATAATTATCACAATACATTTCACGTCTTTATTTCTTTTAAGTTTAAAGGCAGCTCCTAAGTGAAAGTTATAGAAACCAGACCATTAATTGTGCTTTTAAACCGCTTTTTGTGGTCAGAACGTGACAAACACTTTTTGAGTTCTTTACACTTTTCCAGTCAATTTTTCCATAGCAAAATAAATATCTTAATAGAAAAATTTATTTATGAATTTCTGCATGTTCTAATGAGTCATATTGTTTTAAATCCTGAAACAGGTTTGTGTTGCCTGACTTTGATGACGTGCATCTTCTGCACAATTTTCAGTGCAGGCTGCAATATTAATAATACTACATTTTTTTGTCTCTTAGAAATGCACATTTGACAGGAGCTTGAGTTGACAGTAGTAGTAGCAGCTTGAGTTAGGATGCAGATGTAAATTCATGTTCATTATCAAAAAGAGTAACATCTGTAAAAACTGTAACAACCTCATTTTTATATGGTGAAATTGAATTATTCTGACTGTTTGAGTTTTATTCAAATTAACCATTGGTCTTCCATAGTAGCACACATTTAGATCATGATACCAGTTAAATCCACACATATCGCACCTCAATACCATGGTACAAATGGAACGTTTTTAGGTATTTGTATGAAAAACAGTAGTCTGAATACATTTAGTATAAAAATAGCATAAACGCCATAGCTTAATCACAAAAATACTGTTATAATATTCCATTACTACTTTAATACATTTAATACATGTCTACATTAATAATATAATAAAATTTTATAGGAATTTCCAACATTTCTGTAAGTAAATTCTATAATTTTTGTAAGTTCAGTAATGTTTAATGTAACTATAATGAAAAATCGTACAAAAAATATGCAAACAGAATGTTAAAATAATAAATAAATTTACCTGTGAAAACTGGAGTGCTTTGCATTTAGAATGCACATTATATTGTCAAAATTTGTGTGACCCCCTGAAACAAAGTTACTGTGAAAACACCCTCTGATTTCCCACTTCGCCTCAGTGTATCTAGTTGTTTAATTTTGACCTGGAACATTTTTCCACCAAACATATGTGTGTGACGGTACGTGTGTGTGCGTGCAATTTCCTCTTCTTTCCGCTTCTTGTGTGACGGTAATTTTGTGTGCTTCCTGAAATATTCACTGCATTCCATAGTGTGGGGTTGTCTTGGTGTTTCATGTAGTTTTGTGAATGTGTGCGTTTTTAAATATCATACATTAGAAATCAATCATAAATCCCCATCAGGACAGTATGTGACATGTTGGGATAGGGAAGGCTGTGTATTTGACTCTGTGAGTTGAGAAGAGGCAATGTCCTTTCGATTGAGTAGTTCTGGTTTGTTCTGTACTCTCTGTAGTATGTTGATAAGGGTGGTTTATCTGTGAAAATGCTTTGTTTACATACCAAGTTTTAAAGGAATATTTCAGTCCAGAATGAACAATTTGACATCATTTACTCATCCACATCTCATTCCAATTGTATGTTATTTTATTTTTGTCTGTGAAATAGAGTGCTCTTTGGCAGAATATATATATAAAAAAATTAATAAGTCAAACAAATTATTAGTCTTTTTGTATGTTAAGTAGACCCAGTAGTGAACTATGTGAGAAAAAAACTGCTTCTTTTCATTCTGTTCCTGGCCTTGAAATTGGACTCCGATGTCAAGATAAACACTGAGAGATTTGCTTTTTAGAATGCACAATATAAGTGAAAGGGGTTCGCATTCACACTATCAAAATTCATGTGATTTTCTTTTTTCGTGAAACAGGGAAATCTTCTGCAGAATATCAGAGTTCTGTTTTGGAAAGTGGATGATCAGTCAAACAGATTATTGGCCCGTCTGTATGTTAAGTGGAGCCAAAAGTGAAAGTATAGTGGAAAAAGAATGCAATTCCTTTTTATATTCATTCTGTTCTTGGATTTGTAAGTGGACTCAGATCTCAGACTCAAAATAAAGTAAACACAAAGCTCTCCATAAAAGGATTTTCAATGTAGTCCGTATGATGTGTGCACTTTATTCCAAATACCATACCATACCATAAATTTGCATGAGGAAGAAAGTGATAGGGTATTAAAAATGAAATGTAAAATTCTGTCTGATATTGCTAAGCCAATTATTTTTAAGGTATGGTTGATAATTGAATATGGCAGATATTAAATGATATACTATTATGTCTAAATTAAAAATTAAAAGCTCACATGAACTATTTGACCTGTTAAATATAGGCATCACGGTATTATAATAAACAGTATGAAAAATATATATTTTTTATATTTACTGAAGATTACATTACAAGATTACAGACTAAGTGAGCGTCGATGAAAAAAAAAGATGAAAAATATATTTAAATGTAAAAAATAAACATCGGTTTAGTGGAAAAATGTGTCTCTGGCTACATTTTTGCCAAAGCAAAACTACAGAAAATGTACCTATGTTTCCAGCTGAAATGAAAACTGGAGGCAGTAAAAAACCAACAAGTTTTATTCCTTCTCACAAATGATCACAGGGCAGATTATTGATTAATATAGACCTATTTTGTGCGGTTCTATGTGCAGTTGCACAATGTGCCACATTTACCATAGTGCATGATTTGTTAACTAATACATTTAGGTGTTTGCATCACATAACCAGGGATTTGATTGTTGACGATTTGGCATGATCTTGGATTATTTGGTTCTTTGAAGCTCATCCTGGTCCGTAAACTTAAACCTGCTCGGGAGCTGGCTTACTTCATGTAAACAGGATTAGATTGCATCTTTTTAAGCAGAACTGATACTTAAAATCTGTCTGCTACCACCGCTACTTTATTATAAGAGTACCTTACTAATCCAGGAACAATCATTTAAAATAATAATAATAAAAAAATTAATTTAAACATAATATAATAATGTTGTGTAGTCTTTAATACTATATAGACACAGCCAGTTTTACTCACTGAAAGATTTATTCGTCATAAAATTATTACTTCATAATTGTATTCGAGTCTTACACACATGCTATACAGATAATGTAGAGTCGTGCATTAATTTTAGTGATGATCGCTATTATGGGAGTGGCTTGATGGAGCGCAGGAGATGCAGATAACATGAGCTTGACCCTTAAGAAACTTTAAATAATGCTGTCACGTAACAAATCTGTTCAAATATAAAATGAAATTGATTGCTAATTACTACATTGAAATCAAAATGTAAAGCCTGTACAAATATTACAAATCACGAATATAAATAATTGGGAACATTGTAAAAGATTAAAATAAAATAAAAACAGTGCACATTTCATTTATCTATTATAACATTTATGTAATTCTGTTCGCTTTGCTGTTTCCTTATAAACGTCCAGAAATTTGTCAAGGTTTTCGTCAGGTGTCTTTTTTAATTATATGATGTCATTACGTTGCTGTCTTGCCGCCAGCCAATCGCTGCATTGCTGATCGTGGTTTCAAGTATCGACACATAGCCCCTTTTAAACCAACCCATGAACGTGCAATTATCTCAGATAACTCAATCCAGCCATACTAATCATCAACAACAGGTGCGTTCGAAGAACCGAATTAGCCAGATCCTGGTTAGCACGATGATATCATCTTGGATGCGACATTTCATCTCGGATGTAATAAGTGACGTATGAAGAACGGGCCCCTGCTCCATATTTGTGGCTTTTCTGTAGTAAATAAACTTGCTCGGTTTGCATTAAGATACAATTCTTGTGAAACATGAGTCACAATAAAAGAGCTGAAAGACATGCAGAAGATCTAAAATGGCATGGTTGCGTCAGCAAATGCATTTTTATTTTTATATCACGTTTGTTTTTGCCTAACAAATGGTTAGGTTTAGTGTAGGTGGTGTATTTTTGTCACGAACATTAACCTTTTAGTGCAGCTCGCTAGCGTGATTTGTTCTACATCCTATGTAAAAAAACATTGCCACATTTACGTTCATCTGTTTCAGGGAAAATAATTAATTTGTTTTACTAATTACTATAGTAGGTATGTGTAACAAGGGCACTGTAAAATAAAGTGTTACCCTTTTGGATTATAGCACAGGAGCTATAAGGACTGATTTTATGGTGGCATTTTTCATTTTTGAATTTGAATGAGTAAGTATTCACAACATTTTATTTTTTGGGTGAACTATTGCTTTAGGTGATAAAGCATATGCTCAATTCATACGGGATGCATTCTTACGGGACAATGGCGAATGACTCTTATTCACCTCACCTCTAACTCACACTTTCTCTCTCACGCACATAAATATTTCTTATCTTGTAAGTATTTTAGTGTACTCAAACGGTTAGGCAGAGCAGCTGGGCGAAAGGATGACTGGATGGACCGATTGGAGGAAAGGCAAGGGAGGGTTTTTTGGCTGGAAGCATTAGATGTGAATCAGTATGTAGGTCGTGAGCTCATTGCTGTGCTTTGTAGTGCTGTTAGAAGTGGAGAGTCATGAATTATCCACTTCACTGAGTTGGATTTTGTTTGCAGTTATGCTACTGAAGTGCTTCATAAACTGGATTGCAGGGGTATCAGGTTGCCCGAGTTATAATTTAATAATATTTTGCAGCTTTTTGATGAGGAGGCAGTAAAATGCTGGCATGGAGCTCAGCTACAGGAACGCGAGAGTCCTTGTATTTAATTTGTATTCTTTATTTTTTCTGTACACTGCAGCAAGTCCATTTTTCTCTACTCACCCTGTCAGAAACAGTCATCTTCGTGGATACACATACATTATACACACACTCTTCCTCCCCAGTGTGCTTGTCACTTGAATACAGAGAGGGCTGAACAGACCACATTCATTATCCCGATATGTCAACCTGTGTCAGAGCTTCCCATTGGCTGAATGCTCATTAGGTTGATATGTCAGCCAGTGTCAGAAACCACCATTGGCTGATTGTATGGTGAAACTGAATTAATGTGTATATAGAGTAATGTGCATGTACAATTTAAATGGTCCTGTATGCATCTGGACATAATTTTTTAAAATATCAATATTTTAGATTATATATGCATATGTATAAGGGAAAATGTACACTGTTTTGCTTTTATCCAACATGACAAATCACAATCATAATAGAGTTGTATTCAATACAATAATACAATTAGAAAAGTGCTTTAAAGGGGTCATATGATTTTGCTAAAAATAACATTATTTTGTGGTTTAAGGTTCAAAAAACACATTATTTTCCACATAATGTACATTATTGTTTATCCTCTATGCCCCGCCTTTTTGAAACGCATCGATTTTAAATTTTTTACAAAGCTCATCGGTCTGAAAAGCAAGGTGTGCTGTGAATGGCCAGCTATCCAGTGCGTTATGATTGGCCGAATACCTCAAGCGTGTGACAGAAATGTTACGCCCCTTACCATACTGTGATGATGCCCTGTCAGGCCGGGGCAATGATTCAAAAACATGAAAACCCATTATAAACGAGGCATTCGTTGCAGCCAGTGGGGACATAATTATGGATTATAATGACTTATACTGTCTTTTTACGCGTCGCGTTGCATCGCGCCGTGTAAACATAAAACCATGTCTGCATTTGTGATCGGAGAAATGACAAACAACAAGCCCTAATCTACACTGCCCAAAAAACTTGCTTTAAATATAAAAAATATTAAATATAAAAAACGTACTTACAATCTGTGAGTCAGAACAGCCGGCATTGTAGTCTACTCTACCAGGATCAGGAAATGGTCCTCCATAAAATGTGCTGCACACATCTGAATATTTGGGTTGAAGGGTCCTTGAACAGTGTTGTAAATACAACTTAACCACTGATTTCTAGTCGTGTCCATTTTTGGAAGGCCAAACAAAGTAGTTTCGCTTTCACAACGAAACGTCACACACGCCGGCCTATAGTGAGCAGAGGCCGGGGGCTAGAGTGAGGAACGGCCGGAGGGCTAGAGTGAGCAGAGGCCCGGGGGCTAGAGTGAGGAACGGCTGGAGGAGGCTTGCGGCAACCACATGTGACGACCCCGAGCTGAACTCCGCTTCGTCCACGGTGAAAGCCGATCCGGCGATCCACAGCGCAATGTTGTTGTATTTCCTCAGCAGCCAGCGCGGATCAGCTCCAGGCATGACGAAGCAGATATCGTCCTCTTTTGGAAGACCAAACAAAGTAGTTTCGCTTTCACAACGAAACACACAGCGCCTCACGACAATACTACAGCGAGAATAAAAGTTACGCCTTCTTTCTTATGCGTTATGCAAATCTTCCCACATTGTGACGTAGATATGTGGGGGGGGTGTTAGAACGAGCCGTTTTAGGTAGGTGTGACTGACTCTTAACTTTTATAAAGAATATCTCTTTGGATTTGAGACTTTAGTCTTTGCAACTTTACAGATCTTCTTTATGCACCAAGAGCTTGTAACACTCCAAAGAGAAAGGCTAAATTTTAATCGCATCATATAATCCCTTTAAAAGAGTACTTTAAACAATTTTCTTCAGTCTAAAAATGTTTGAGTCAAATATCGACTAGCTGTTGGGTTACATGTTTACATTAAATTTTTTAACCCAAAAGTTGGGTTAGTCCATGTTGAAACAACCCAGCATTAGAGTGAAAGTGAAGTGACATGTGGCCAAGTATGGTGACCCATACTTGGAATTAGTGCTCTGCATTTACCCATCCAAAGTGCACACACACAGCAGTGAACACACACCCGGAGCAGTGGGCAGCCATTTATGCTGTGGCACCTGGGGAGCAGTTGGGGGTTCGGTGCCTTGCTCAAGGGCACCTCAGTCATGGTATTGAAGGTGGGAGAGAGCGCTGTACATTCATTCCCCCCACCTACAATCCCTGCCGGTACAAGACTCGAACCCACAGCCTTTGGGTTATGAGTCCGACTCTCTAACCATTAGGCCACGACTTCCCCAAGTGTATGTCACAACACATGACACTGTAGTTACACTGCAGGACATTTCAAGATATTTTGTTTCCAACAGTTAGACTCCCATAGATGTCATTTCAAACCTGTACACTCACAGAAAAAAAGGTATAAAAAACTACCACTGTGGTACCCTTTCAGAGAGTACAACGTTGTATCCTATTTACCCCTAAAGGGTGCATACAAATACCTTAAAGGTACATTCTGTATTAGTACCTAAAGTGTACATACAGGTATGTAAATGGTACATATTTGTACCTTTTGAAAAGGTACCACCCTAGTGACAGCTTTTGTACCTTTTATTTTGAGAGTGTATGACTTTCTTTTACTGCGGAACAGAAAAGATGAATGTTGGTAACCCAACAGTTTCTCATTGACTTCCACTGTATTTTTTTGTCCATATAATGGGAACCAAAACTGTTTAGTTGCCAACATTCTTCAAAATATCCTTTTATGTTCCACAGAAGAGAGAAATTCATGGCATGAACATGAGTGTGAGTAAATGATGACAGAATCACTACACATTTTGTCAGAAATAAGTTATGAGCAATACTGGGTTTCTTAGACTAATCTGTCCTGTGACAAACAGGTTTCACTCCACTATGCTCAAATTCAAATGAAAGAGAATATGAAAATATATATAAAATCAATCAAAATTCAGTCGCAAACATTTTAAAATGTATTTCAGCATTGTTGCTTTTATTTTATATATATTATATATAAAAAATATATTTATTAGTCCATATTGTTCAATTTGAAAAGTATTTCACAGTTCATGATTTTAATGCAGGAGAATTCTCACATTTTATTTAAAATGGACAAAATTACTCAATATAATTACTCAATATTATAACTCAATATGGCCGTTGACTTTCCGAACAGTAAAATTACAACTGCTTTTTGTAAACTTACTATATGTGTGTATGTAGTGTGGACATACATTAATAATACCTGAAAAACATATGTTTGTATATCCCTGAGTGTGTGCACGTACACGTGTCTGCTGGCATAATGCAGCTGAGCTGTGAAGTGTTTGTGTGTGTCTTTGCATGCACTCTCAGGGTTAGTGTGTGGGTTTAGTAGAATAAAGCCCCCTGGGTAACTGCTCAGTTGTGTTGCTATCAGAAAACATTCACATCCTCCTCCAAAAGCAGACCATGGTCCATGAGCAGAGAAGAGAGTGGGAGGGGAGAGAGACATGCCTCTATGGACATCATAGCTAAGGATGTCCTTGGACATAATCTCCCAAAGTTGAGCTCCCTTCCGAGATAAGCGTCATCTGCATTCCTCACTGATAGTGTCTTCAAACTGCATCACCTGCATAAGTTTGCTTCTCACAAAGCCTGTCTGGCTAAGATATTGCATTCTCAAAACAACTGATGGCCACAGAAGAACACCAGTCACATCCATACCCAGTTTTTTCTTCTCTGCAAACTTGCTAGATAGTACTGAGCACCTGTTAAGATATCATAATAACCCCCCCCCCCCCCCTAGACCCAGACAGACAGAATCCATCATGTAGTAAGGCAGGTCTTCGTAGACCTTATGTAGAACCCTGCTAAAAAACAATAGAAACCATCACACAAATTCTAATGGTTTCCACTACAAATACCATTACAAAGATTACAAACCGTCAACTTTTAACCATGTGTGTTATGGGACATATTCCATTAGGATTTAGTGGTTTTAACAAGCCATCATTATAGAAGGCGACCAATTACCAGTAGAGACCAACAGTCACCATTACAGTTTTCATTAAAACCAGTACAATTCCCATTATAGCCAGTAAAACCATTACAAATTCTGTGATGGTTTCTATAGTTTTTTTTCAGCAGGGAAATGTTAATGTCAGACAAAAGAAAATAGACATCAAATCGGATCAAATAGAATGTGGGAGTATTGAACTTTTTTTTTTTTTGCCACTTTATAGGGAGTGAACAGTTAAATACACACATGTGTCAAAATGCCCGTCTTTGCAAGTATCCTCATAAACGCAGTAATTTAAGTCTTAAGTGAAGCTGAGAAAGAAAGCACATGTGGCAGTATATTGGATCAGGGCAGCTCTTAAAGTGACAGCAGTCTAATATTCCTGCTCTCTGTCATTCATGTTAATCAAACAACAAAAGAGAGAAAATCTCTCATTGCTCTTGACTAAATCACTTTTTTTGTAACTTTTGTTTTATACATGTGATTACTTTATACAATGTATGTAGCATTTCTTATTAATTTGTTTTAATAGTTTTTTGTCCTATTGCTTGTAATTAGTTTCTTATTCTTTTTAAGTAGTGCTGTAACGTAATTGGTGACAATTGTGGTAAAACCACTGTAACGCAAGGCCTTGAGTGAGCTACTGCTTTTATGAAACTATAGGCTTGTTTGTACTGTAAAATGTATATTAATACTCCAAGCTGCCAAGAAGAAGATGATCATATATACAGTATACATATAGACCTATATAAATATATATGAGAGAGAGGTAATTTAATTTTGTGAATGCACTGGCTTTGAACAAGGCTCATCTAATCAGATCTTCTTCTCATTTTTTATAATATTATATTAGAAAAACATAAAAAATATATATTTTAGAATATTTAAGGTACTCATATTTTGAAATATCTAGTTATTTATTCTACCATTTTATTTCCTAATCCTTACATAATGCTGTGTTTGTCTTATTTTTTGTCTTTCTTTCTCATTTCAACTCTTCCTGCCTCTGACTTTTTAGCTGCACAGAGTGAGCAGAGGGAGTGTGCGTACACAGAAAAGCCACATGGAGAGGGACGTGTCTTTCTTGAGAACTCCACCATTCGCTGTAATCAAGGAGGTCACTGCTTTGGACTCTGGGTGAAAAAGAACAATGAAATTCTGCTAGAGAAGCAAGGTACATAAATTCATTCCACGCATTCACACACAAATCACTTTACAGTCAGTCTCACCTTGATTTACTCCATTTGAAACAGGTTGCTGGACAAATGTAGGTGAATATCAGGAGTGCTATGACCGCTGCGTGGTGACCAGCCCACCGTCAATGGCCAAGAATGGAACGCTTCGATTCTGCTGCTGCAAAAAAGACATGTGCAACCTGAACTTCACTGAGGACTTCCCACCTCCTCCCCCCACCACCGTACAGCCTCTACGTGAGTTGTGTGTGTGTGTGTGTGTGGTTCATAGACATACAGAGAGTGTTCAGCAAACGGAAACAAATGAGTTTGAGTGAAAGATGTGTTTGTACTAACAGTAGGTACAAATGAAAGACAGGGTTGAATTTGATTAATTATTTGTAAATTTTATTTAATTATTAATGTTAATTTTATAGCACTCTGACAAACTATTTGTTAATCCGAGTTCATTATCTGGTCCATGATCTAACGTTTTGTCTTTTAATCCTTCAAGATTCCCGCCATCTTTACAGAGAGGAAGCCATAGTTGCAGCATTAGCAACTGTGTTCATGGTTGCTGTCCTTGTCATTCTGCTTTTTTCCGGCTACCGCATGCTAAGAGGTGCGTTACTGTAGTAATGTTATGATGCTTTTCATGTATGATTCAATCCTGCCAACGAAATTACCTATGAGCATGTGGATTTATATACCTATGTGTATTCCAGGACATGGTAAACACTCTCTGCATACCTTGGATATTCTGGAGACTGCGCTTTCCCCTCCTTCTCTGGATTTAGACAACCTAGTGCTGCTGGAGGTGACCAATCACAGCTTCATTCTTTTTTCTGCCTCATTTACGCAAATAATAAATAATATATAATAAAATAATATATAATATATAATTTATTAAATAAAAAAATTTAATATCTGCTTAAAAAACCCAGGAGACCCATAGTCCTGTTGTAAATATTAAAGTGAAAGTAAGGGCATTTGTCAAGTCACAAAAGAATTCTATTTTAAAATCAATTTTATTTTTAACTTTCTATTCATCAAAGAATCCTGAAAGAATCCATTCTTTTTTACAAAAATATTAAGCAGCACAGCCGTTTTCAACAGCGATAATAAGAAATGTTTCTTCAGCACCAAATCAACATATTAAAATGATTTCTGGAGGATCATCACAGGAATAAATTACACTTTAAAACCTATTAAAATAGGAAACAGTTATTTTAAATGGTAATAATAGTTTATAATATTAATGTTTTACAGTATTTTTGATCATGTAAATGCAGCCTTGTGTGAGCATAAGAGACTTAAATATTTAAAAAATCTTACTGGCACCAAGGATTTGAACATTAGAATATTTCTTTCTTTTCCTCACAGCTGATTGGCCGGGGCCGGTATGGAACAGTATATCGCGGTTCACTGGAGGACCGATCTGTGGCAGTGAAAGTTTTTGTTTCTGCTAACCGGCAGCAGTTTACTAATGAGCGTATGATTTATCACCTCCTCCTGGATCATGAGAACGTAGCACACTTCTTAGAGAGCGAGGAACGTGTCGGTACAGAAGGTCGGACAGAGTTTCTCCTCTTGCTGGAGTTTTACCCACATGTGAGTATCGCAAGAACACTGAGGAACCCAAACTAGCCACCCAAAAAGTAACAAACGCAAAAACTCAAGTCTAATTCCAGATTGCTTATTTTTTTCCTCTGAGCCATTTAGTCTGTTCCTGTTTTTTTCTCTCACATTCCTTCTTCTCTACATCACAGTTTCAAAGCGCACACATTTATTTTGTGGTTATATTTAGAGACCCGAGGGATCTTATGTCATGTTTGATCTTGTGGTAACAGCATCTCACAAGTATAATGCGATATTCCTTCAGTTTTCCTCTGTGACTTTTTTCATCCTCTCGTTCTTTTTTTTTTTTGGACTTGGAACAAGGAAAAGGTTACAATTTAGCAGAATATCCTCATTTTACCTCTCGCCACATACTCACACCCACAACACACTCTCTCGATATTATGGAGGAAGAGAGAGATTATTGACTAAGCTGAGAAGTTTTCAATTATTCATAACCGTGGGCTTTCAGCCTGTACTTCCTGTGGGCTAACCTCAAGCCAGGTTTCCATAGCGACAGGAGGCATCCCTGAGGTAGTCCTGAGGTATGGTAGGAGTGCATACATTTTGAGATACACCGCCGCTTTTCTTTCTTGCTCTGCGCTTTAATCTCGTCCTCCCTCGCTTCTCCCTCCTCTTCCCCTCCTCTGCCCCCCCACTCTGTTTTTCCTGTGCGTTCCTCCCTGTATTTTGCAGATGATTTCCTCTGAATAGAGTACTCCCTCTGTCTTTCCCAGGGCTCTCTGTGCACGTATCTGTGCAGGCAGACTGTGGACTGGCTGAGCTGCTGTCGTTTGGCTCTGTCTGTCACCAGAGGGTTGGCGTACCTGCACACAGAGATACAGAGAGGGGGTGAGACACAAAATAACAAATACATTCATATTTCAGACAATTGTCGTTCCAAACCTGAGCTCTTTCCTCTGTGAAATACAAAAGCAGAATGTTGATGAATATAGTGGCCACTCTTTTTCATACAATTATGATATACACTTCTTTTCAAAAGTTTAGAGCCAGTAAGATTTTTTTGGGAAAGATATTAATATTATAATGCAGCAAGCACACATTACGTTGATCAAAAGCAAAAGTAAAGACATTTATAATGTTACATTTCTATTGAAAATAGAATAGGATGTGATAGTGGGTGTGTGCGCTTTATTTATAGCTTTAGTCTGAGAAAGCAGGAAGGCAGGGATGGGGCGTAATTCTCAATGCTTTTTTTTGTTTTCTTTGTCTTTGTTTCAGTGTGAAAGGCTCTAAAAGTGTTCAGATTTGATTTAGTTTCAAAAAATGCATGGAAATGAAAGGCATAAAAACTGCGACAGAAAGAGAGACTAAAGAAAGAAAGAAAGTGATGCTATGTCTTCATCTTCAGTGCAGTCATCCTGATATATAATGACAGATGCTTTTTTTAACTCTCTGAAACTGGCCAAACTTCCACATACAAATGCACACTCATATATACTCTCATACACCGCATTATTATATAACAAAGTGGACTGGCTCTAAAATCTGTTTGGATGGGCCACTTCCAAACCAATATTGGTTATCAAACAGATATTCATTTCACAAAACAGTGACCACTACTTATGACAGTGTAGAGAGTTTAATGACCTATATTACCTATATTAGTAATCAGTAAATAAATGCAATTATTTACGGATAAAAATACATTAAAAACTAAATGATAAAATAAACATTTAATAAAATAGTCATTTTTTTATTATATATTTCAGTGGCTTTTGTAAAACAGAGGAAACAAACAGAAGCCACTCAAAGCTGTGCATTAAATTGATTTACTGTATTTTTAAGTGTTTTAAGCACTTGTGCCTAACTGGACCACTTACATTGGTAAAATCCCTGTTACATAGGTTATTTCTGGAGACACAAGTGGCTCCTAGTGCTCTCTAGTGGTAATTCTGATATTATGATTCACTCTCGTGTAATTTTCTCTCCTCTCTCATCCCACTCACTGCCTTCAATCTCTCTTTTCCTTCCCTCTGCTCTTCTCATTGTTAGATGTGTATAAACCGGCCGTGTCCCACCGGGATCTGAACAGTAGGAATGTGCTGGTGAAGACAGATGGCTCATGTGTGATCAGTGATTTTGGACTTTCCATGATTCTGACGGGAAAGAGACCGCCTGGGCATGGAGAAGAGGACAACAGTGCCATCAGTGAGGTCAGCAAACAGCAATTTAGAATGGTCCAGTCTGAACCAACCCAGCAAAATCTAAAGCAGACCAGTGATTTGGACAATAATACCTCGGACTAATCATATGTTTTACCTCTTCATCTCACTCAATAGGTGGGTACAGTGCGATACATGGCTCCAGAAGTGTTAGAAGGGGCAGTCAATCTAAGAGATTGTGAGTCAGCGCTGAAACAAGTGGATGTTTATGCACTGGGTCTGCTTTACTGGGAGACCTTCATGCGGTGTGCGGACCTCTTCCCAGGTACCACACACACACACATGTACACATGCAGATCTTTCCATGTCACAGCTGCTGTTTGTACTCAATAAAAATCTTCTATCTCACTAGGTGAGACAGTTCCAGCTTTTCAGATGGCGTTTCAGGCAGAGGTGGGTAATCACCCTACCATAGAAGACATGCAGGCACTTGTGTCCCGAGAAAAAGAAAGACCCAAATTCCCAGAGGCCTGGAAGGAAAATAGCCTGGTGAGAAATTAAGATGTGAACACACACAGATGCTGCTTATCAACTTTAGTGGACTAAAATAGATTTGTTGATGTTGATGTATGTGCCTGTGTTTATCTGCAGACGGTGCACTCTCTGAAAGAGACTATGGAAGACTGCTGGGATCAGGATGCTGAAGCCCGACTGACGGCTCAGTGTGCAGAGGAGAGACTTGCTGAACTGCTTCTTATCTGGGACAGGGAAAAATCAGTCAGTCCTGCTCTTAACCCCAGTACTGCACTGTTTAACCACAGGTAATCAATAACCAATATTTACTTTACAGTCACAGGTAATCAAAAACGAATAATTATTGACCATTCACTGTACAACCACAGGTAATCAATACCCAGTAATTACTGACCACTGACTGTATAACCACAGGTAATCAATAACCAATAATTATTGAACACTGACTGTATTACCAGAGGTAATCAATAACCAATATTTACCATACAATCACAGGGAATCAAAAAACAATAATTATTGACCACTCACTGTACAACCACAGGTAATCAATAACCAATAATTACTGACCACTCAATGTACAACCAAAGGTAATCAATAACCAATATTTACCATACAATCACAGGGAATCAAAAAACAATAATTATTGACCACTCACTGTACAACCACAGGTAATCAATAACCAATAATTACTGACCACTCAATGTACAACCACAGTTAATCAATAACCAATATTTACCAAACAATCACAGGTAATCAAAAACCAATAATTACTGACCACTGACTGTACAACCACAGGTAATCAATAACCAATATTTACCATACAATCACAGGTAATCAAAAACCAATAATTACTGACCACTCACTGTATAAGCACAGATAATCAATAACCAATAATTACTGACCTCTCACTGTACAACCACATGTAATCAATAACCAATATTTACCAAACAATCACAGGTAATCAAAAACCAATACTTACTGACCATTCACTGTATAAGCACAGATAATCAATAACCAATAATTACTGACCACTCACTGTACAACCACAGGTAATCAATAACCAGTAATTACTGTACAACCACAGGTAATAAATAACAAATAATTATTATCCAACCATATAGTATACACATACTATACACAGGTAATCAGTAACCTATAATCACTGACCACTAACTGTATAACCTGAAAATTATCAATAACCAATAATCACTCACCATTCACTTTATAGATGCAGGTAATAAGTAACCAATAATTACTGACTACTCACTCTACAACCACAGGTAATCAGTAACCAATAACTATTGTACAACCACAGGTAATCAGTAATCTATAATCACTGACCATTAACTGTATAACCAACCACAGGTAATCAGTAACCAATAATTACTGTACACCCACAGGTATCAATAACAAGTAACCTATAATCACTGACCATTCACTGTACAGCTACAGGCAATCAATAATCAATCAATAACCAATAATCACTGACCACTCACTATATAACCAGACAATTTTTCAATAACCAATAATCACTGACCACTCACTATATAACCCAAAAAATTTTCAGTAACCAATAATCACTGACCACTCACTACAGGTAATGAATAACTAATAATTAGTGTACAACTGCAAATAATCAACATACAGCAGTTAATCAGTCATTGCTGACCATTCACTGTACAACCAGAGGTAACCAACAGTCATTGACAACTCACTATACGACCACAGGTAATCAATAATCACTGACTAATCACTGTACAACCACGGGTAATCAATAACCAGAAATCATTGATCACTCACTGTACAACCAGCGGTAACCAATAATCACTGACTCACTGTATGATCACAAGTAATTAGAAATCACTGACCAATAGCAACAGTGACCAAATGTACAACAACAGGTAATCTGTCATACTGACCACTTACTCTACATACACAGGTAATCAGTAACCAGTAATCACTGACCACTCACTGTAAAACTGCAGATAATCAGCAATCACTGATTGAACAACCTCATTATTGCACTGTACGACCACAAGCAATAAATAACCAGTACTTGCTGCATAACTAATGAAAATCCAAAGGCAATAATATCTTAACTTTAACAATGCATTCAAACAATTAATTCAACCATGCGTAATTAATAATTAATAATGCACAATGCACATTCCCAGTTAAAAAGTCTGTAGAACTCCAGAAAAATAATAAATAATTAGCACAAACAGTCACAAATCATGGTCAATTGTTGTCATTTGCAATGTGCATAAGTCTATGTAGGCCTTTATCTTACAGTAAGTGATTCTTATTTCAACTTAAATTTTCTAGGAACTTCTCTACTGGAAGGCAGATGCCTAAGGTGGGTTCTTTCCTTGAGCACTCATCTACAAACACTGAAGACCAGGAGGGCACTGATAAACCCCTCCACAATGACACCTCAATGGACCCACCCTCGGTGGGAGGGTCTAACCCTGCAGAGAAGAACAGGAACTGCATCAACTATGAGTGGCAGCAGGCCCAATCACGAACGTCTGGGACAGAAACCTCCTTCCCTACTCCTGTCTCTGAGTCCTGCAATGCCACACAGCTTCCACCAGTGGGCAACAGTGTCCCTCCCTGTGCTCAGCTGACCCAGGAAGACCTGGAGATACCAAAACTGGACCCAAGTGAAGTCCAGAGGAACTTGAGAGAGAGCTCTGAAGAGAGCCTGATGGAGCTTTCGCAGAAGCAGTTCTGCTCTCCGGAAACATCGACCTCACATGGCGTATTTTACCCCCTCATGAAGATGGTTTCTGAGGTTTCAGGGTCACAGGGTTCTGGTCGGCTTACTGACACCCCTATAACCATCCTACCTAAGCAGCAGAATGTTCCTAAGAGGCCGAGTAGCCTAAGTCTCCATGCTAAGCCTTCTGGGAAAATACCCGCCTTGTCATCTTCATCACTGCGGATGAAGTTTGGGAAACTCGGAAAGTCGAATTTGAAGAAAGTCGAGATGGGTGTGGCTAAAGCCAGTGCGGTCAGAGCGGCACATGAGGCCAGGCCGATTACTGTTGCCAACAACGATGCTGCGGCAGCAGTGAGTAAATATGCGAACGGAGCAGCACCTGAGTCAGCAGGAAGTGCAGCCAATGCCGCTGATGTCCGTTGGAAGGGCGCCATGAGTTCAGAGGACTTGACCTTTGGCCTCTTGAACACTAGCCCTGACGAGCAAGAACCTCTTCTGAGAAGAGAGGCGCATCCTGACAATGCGAACAACAACAACAGCAATAACAACAATGGCGAGGGAGAGGGTGAGGGAGACACTGAGGGTGGAGGAGAGGGAGGAGAGAACAGTGAGAATGTTGGTCCAACTGGAGATGCTCCATCAGCTTCTACCGTGGAGCCTGTTGCGCTGCCCGGCCCGTGTCCTGCCCCAACCGTGGTTCCTCCACAGGCACAACCCCAAGCTCAGACACAAGGAGAGGCCCTGCTCAGACAGAACCGTGTGCGCAGACCTGAGAGACCCAACTCACTAGATCTGTCCATGACCACACTGCCATTACTAGGTGAGTATCAATGCTTAAACTCAACTTATTTTAACTAAATTTGCCCTTTTGAATGCAAAATATGTACTTTTTTGCAGAACCAAAGAGTTTTTTTCAAGGGGTCCTAATTCTACTTGATATTGCAAACTTGATATTAGTATTTTTATCATATTATCTTGTGTTGTCATAATTATAAACAAGCTGGTTTGTAGAGCATTCTACCTTTTTAAACCATTGCACCACTAGTTTTATCTCACTTTATTATTCTTCTAGTTGTTTACGTACTGCGGTGAATGAATTAGAAGTCTCGCACCTTCACAGAAAATAGCTTTACTTTCATGTTGCAAACTAAGATAATAGAATTTGGCAACAAAAATCAATTGAGTTGAAGAATTGTGACATTTCTGGGCCTTTAAGACACTGCTTATGTATTTGATCTATTTTATGTAGCTTATATATTTCTTCTGTTAATTTCTACAAAGTTTTCCAAATGTTCTTTTTGTCTATTTAAGAGCTCTGACAATATCTGTCAAGCTTCCTGTAACAGTGGATAATAATTATTGCTATTTAACATATGATAACATGATCTAAAGTTACATTAATAAATAGTAGTTTTTATATTTAGTGGTATTTTATGTGTAGTTGAATGGGATAGCTGGATAGTGTCAGCCAGGGTTGACCCATTTATTGTGACCTCCTCAAAATTAAAATAATAGAGAGAAATATTGTCAAGTTACACTGTATACCCCTATCGGCAATACTATTCATCCACTGTTTCACTATTTTCATTATATCGTTTCATATACTTGTGCAGAAGGTCGCCACTTTTGGGTGTGGTTCACGTGGGACCAAAGATTTGCGGTCCGCCACTGCACTAATGCTATTAGCTAATGTATTTTAACAGATAATTATTTGCTTTTTTAAATTAGTTCGATTTCATGTACGGTATATAATGAGTTATTTTATATATTAACATTTTATCAAAATGACTGGTTAAAATCTGAGTGGCTGGTAAAATTGGACGTTCACTAGCCAAAGCTAATTTACCACCCTTTTCATATTTTAATTTTTATTGTTAACAATCATTTTTGATGTTTACACCAATATGTTCACTCTTACAGGCCTTTTTTCCTGAAACATGAACATAATGGGTTACACTTTATTTTAAGGTGTCCTTGTTACAGTGTAATTATACATTTAAGTACTGAGTAATATTAATGAACTACATGTACTTACTATATGGTTAGGATTAGGGTTTGTCTTAGGGTTACTAGCGTGTAATTATGCATAATTGATTGTTATTATAATAGTAAGTACATGTAACGTGTAACAAGAACACCTTAAAATAAAGTGTTACCGCATAATGAATTGCTCTGTAAATGGTTTGAAAAAATATTTCGTTTTGGAACAATTTACACATAAATCCAATGAATGAGGCCCATTGTTTTACATTTTAAAATGACGTTTATGTTGTAATCTCTTGGTTCACCCACAGAAGGCAAGTCTGCCGTTGACGTGACAGAGGGATCAGGAGATAAAATCAAGAAGCGAGTGAAGACACCTTATGCTCTGAAGAAGTGGCGTCCTGCCAGCTGGGTTATCACCACAGATACACTGGCTGCTGAAGTCAACAACAACAGACTTCATGGAGGGCCCGGTCAGAACCAGAATCAGGCCGGTACCAGCAGACCTAAATCAGCCTCTGCCGTGCATCTAGGTAGTCGGGGAGGATCTCGCTTCTCAGATCCCAATGACTGTGACTTTTGAACATAAACCTCACTTTGCTCTTGAAAAAAATTTCAAATCAAACAGTCTAAAGTTTGTGGAGACAAGTGTGGACTGGACCATATAAATGTCTTAAATTTAACCCCAGTTGTAAGCACAGTAAGAGTCTTAGTGGATTTACATTGAAAAGAGCTATGCA
>NW_015505713.1:878282-898339 GCF_001515645.1 Sinocyclocheilus grahami | reverse complement strand
TCAATAACCAATAATCACTGACCACTCACTATATAACCCAAAAAATTTTCAGTAACCAATAATCACTGACCACTCACTACAGGTAATGAATAACTAATAATTAGTGTACAACTGCAAATAATCAACATACAGCAGTTAATCAGTCATTGCTGACCATTCACTGTACAACCAGAGGTAACCAACAGTCATTGACAACTCACTATACGACCACAGGTAATCAATAATCACTGACTAATCACTGTACAACCACGGGTAATCAATAACCAGAAATCATTGATCACTCACTGTACAACCAGCGGTAACCAATAATCACTGACTCACTGTATGATCACAAGTAATTAGAAATCACTGACCAATAGCAACAGTGACCAAATGTACAACAACAGGTAATCTGTCATACTGACCACTTACTCTACATACACAGGTAATCAGTAACCAGTAATCACTGACCACTCACTGTAAAACTGCAGATAATCAGCAATCACTGATTGAACAACCTCATTATTGCACTGTACGACCACAAGCAATAAATAACCAGTACTTGCTGCATAACTAATGAAAATCCAAAGGCAATAATATCTTAACTTTAACAATGCATTCAAACAATTAATTCAACCATGCGTAATTAATAATTAATAATGCACAATGCACATTCCCAGTTAAAAAGTCTGTAGAACTCCAGAAAAATAATAAATAATTAGCACAAACAGTCACAAATCATGGTCAATTGTTGTCATTTGCAATGTGCATAAGTCTATGTAGGCCTTTATCTTACAGTAAGTGATTCTTATTTCAACTTAAATTTTCTAGGAACTTCTCTACTGGAAGGCAGATGCCTAAGGTGGGTTCTTTCCTTGAGCACTCATCTACAAACACTGAAGACCAGGAGGGCGCTGATAAACCCCTCCACAATGACACCTCAATGGACCCACCCTCGGTGGGAGGGTCTAACCCTGCAGAGAAGAACAGGAACTGCATCAACTATGAGTGGCAGCAGGCCCAATCACGAACGTCTGGGACAGAAACCTCCTTCCCTACTCCTGTCTCTGAGTCCTGCAATGCCACACAGCTTCCACCAGTGGGCAACAGTGTCCCTCCCTGTGCTCAGCTGACCCAGGAAGACCTGGAGATACCAAAACTGGACCCAAGTGAAGTCCAGAGGAACTTGAGAGAGAGCTCTGAAGAGAGCCTGATGGAGCTTTCGCAGAAGCAGTTCTGCTCTCCGGAAACATCGACCTCACATGGCGTATTTTACCCCCTCATGAAGATGGTTTCTGAGGTTTCAGGGTCACAGGGTTCTGGTCGGCTTACTGACACCCCTATAACCATCCTACCTAAGCAGCAGAATGTTCCTAAGAGGCCGAGTAGCCTAAGTCTCCATGCTAAGCCTTCTGGGAAAATACCCGCCTTGTCATCTTCATCACTGCGGATGAAGTTTGGGAAACTCGGAAAGTCGAATTTGAAGAAAGTCGAGATGGGTGTGGCTAAAGCCAGTGCGGTCAGAGCGGCACATGAGGCCAGGCCGATTACTGTTGCCAACAACGATGCTGCGGCAGCAGTGAGTAAATATGCGAACGGAGCAGCACCTGAGTCAGCAGGAAGTGCAGCCAATGCCGCTGATGTCCGTTGGAAGGGCGCCATGAGTTCAGAGGACTTGACCTTTGGCCTCTTGAACACTAGCCCTGACGAGCAAGAACCTCTTCTGAGAAGAGAGGCGCATCCTGACAATGCGAACAACAACAACAGCAATAACAACAATGGCGAGGGAGAGGGTGAGGGAGACACTGAGGGTGGAGGAGAGGGAGGAGAGAACAGTGAGAATGTTGGTCCAACTGGAGATGCTCCATCAGCTTCTACCGTGGAGCCTGTTGCGCTGCCCGGCCCGTGTCCTGCCCCAACCGTGGTTCCTCCACAGGCACAACCCCAAGCTCAGACACAAGGAGAGGCCCTGCTCAGACAGAACCGTGTGCGCAGACCTGAGAGACCCAACTCACTAGATCTGTCCATGACCACACTGCCATTACTAGGTGAGTATCAATGCTTAAACTCAACTTATTTTAACTAAATTTGCCCTTTTGAATGCAAAATATGTACTTTTTTGCAGAACCAAAGAGTTTTTTTCAAGGGGTCCTAATTCTACTTCATATTGCAAACTTGATATTAGTATTTTTATCATATTATCTTGTGTTGTCATAATTATAAACAAGCTGGTTTGTAGAGCATTCTACCTTTTTAAACCATTGCACCACTAGTTTTATCTCACTTTGTTATTCTTCTAGTTGTTTACGTACTGCGGTGAATGAATTAGAAGTCTCGCACCTTCACAGAAAATAGCTTTACTTTCATGTTGCAAACTAAGATAATAGAATTTGGCAACAAAAATCAATTGAGTTGAAGAATTGTGACATTTCTGGGCCTTTAAGACACTGCTTATGTATTTTATCTATTTTATGTAGCTTATATATTTCTTCTGTTAATTTCTACAAAGTTTTCCAAATGTTCTTTTTGTCTATTTAAGAGCTCTGACAATATCTGTCAAGCTTCCTGTAACAGTGGATAATAATTATTTCATATTTAATTATTGCTAATTAACATATGATAACATGATCTAAAGTTACATTAATAAATAGTAGTTTTTATATTTAGTGGTATTATATGTGTAGTTGAATGGGATAGCTGGATAGTGTCAGCCAGGGTTGACCCATTTATAGTGACCCCCTCAAAATTAAAATAATAGAGAGAAATATTGCCAAGTTACACTGTATACCTCTATCGGCAATACTATTCATCCACTGTTTCACTATTTTCATTATTTCGTTTCATATACTTGTGCAGAAGGTCGCCACTTTTGGGTGTGGTTCACGTGGGACCAAAGATTTGCGGTCCGCCACTGCACTAATGCTATTAGCTAATGTATTTTAACAGATAATTATTTGCTTTTTTAAATTAGTTCGATTTCATGTACGGTATATAATGAGTTATTTTATATATTAACATTTTATCAAAATGACTGGTTAAAATCTGAGTGGCTGGTAAAATTGGACGTTCACTAGCCAAAGTTAATTTACCACCCTTTTCATATTTTAATTTTTATTGTTAACAATCATTTTTGATGTTTACACCAATATGTTCACTCTTACAGGCCTTTTTTCCTGAAACATGAACATAATGGGTTACACTTTATTTTAAGGTGTCCTTGTTACAGTGTAATTATACATTTAAGTACTGAGTAATATTAATGAACTACATGTACTTACTATATGGTTAGGATTAGGGTTTGTCTTAGGGTTACTAGCGTGTAATTATGCATAATTGATTGTTATTATAATAGTAAGTACATGTAACGTGTAACAAGAACACCTTAAAATAAAGTGTTACCGCATAATGAATTGCTCTGTAAATGGTTTGAAAAAATATTTCGTTTTGGAACAATTTACACATAAATCCAATGAATGAGGCCCATTGTTTTACATTTTAAAATGACGTTTATGTTGTAATCTCTTGGTTCACCCACAGAAGGCAAGTCTGCCGTTGACGTGACAGAGGGATCAGGAGATAAAATCAAGAAGCGAGTGAAGACACCTTATGCTCTGAAGAAGTGGCGTCCTGCCAGCTGGGTTATCACCACAGATACACTGGCTGCTGAAGTCAACAACAACAGACTTCATGGAGGGCCCGGTCAGAACCAGAATCAGGCCGGTACCAGCAGACCTAAATCAGCCTCTGCCGTGCATCTAGGTAGTCGGGGAGGATCTCGCTTCTCAGATCCCAATGACTGTGACTTTTGAACATAAACCTCACTTTGCTCTTGAAAAAAATTTCAAATCAAACAGTCTAAAGTTTGTGGAGACAAGTGTGGACTGGACCATATAAATGTCTTAAATTTAACCCCAGTTGTAAGCACAGTAAGAGTCTTAGTGGATTTACATTGAAAAGAGCTATGCAGCCATCTTTTAGTTTAATGTTTGTATGTTTCTTTTTAAGTAAGCCACTTTTTGGTTGCACTTTTTTTGCTTGAAGTTATAAATCATAATTATTTTGACCATTTGAAATGGTCCCTAATATTAATAGTGTAAATGTGTACTTAATCATCACATTCTCAAGGTCATGGAAAATCTGAAAATGTCAGGGAATTTTGATTACTAAAAAAAATCTTAAAGTAATGGAAATTTCAATAGTCTATATTAATTCTTAGTTATGCTCATCTCTAAAATATTTCATTTCTCTTTGTGAGTGTAACCTCTATAAAATTATAAAAATCTTGAGAATATGTGGAAGCCCTGTTATAAGATTATAAGATTACTCATTAACACTTTTTGTCATTTGTAAGGTTACAAAGCTTTCATTTTTTCCCATGCAGACCTGCTGAATATGTTTACATTCTATAATATTTTCCTGCAGCTGTGAGATTTATGAGAGAATATTACTGAAGTTCCGTGACTGTGTTCACAGCATCGGATATTGTAAGTGCTGTTGTGTGTGCAAAATAACAGCAGGCTTCACTTTCTGAGGTCTGAAAGAAGCCAACAGACCACAAAAACAGCAATTCAACACATTTCACTGTGGTGGCACAATGTATCTCAGCATCAGACACTCAAGACAATATTTAGAAATGGTGCGACTGTACAGAGACCAAGGCGACATCTGATATGATCAAACGCAGAAGTCACACTTCTCGCTTTCTGGACAAGCTTTACTCAGAGACGCAAGACAAAGCTGCACTCGGTCAACTGACTGTTCTGGATCCTGTTAAACTGTCTAATGATGCTTTGGACCTACTTGTTATTTACTTATTTTTCTATGTGTGAGTGAGTGTGCCTGAGCACACAAGATCAGTTCTCTGTGTGTTTGTTCCTGTATCTTTGTGTCTTGTGTCTACTCGTGTGAAAGGTTTCTGTGCTGCATGTTTGTAACTATTCCTATGGGGATGTGCATCTTCGTATGCACTTACCTGTTCCAATCATTTGATGAACAAGAAGTCAACAAAGGGCAAAGGTTTAATCTGATAGAAACCTGAGAATAGTCTTTTTTCAAAGCACAGCACACAAGAGCATTTTTTTGCTATGCACAAAGACATGAAGCAAGCAGCTCTGGTCTGAAATCAAACCTTCTTATGTTAGTAAACTGCTCTGGCAAGTCAGTGATAATGAATCAGACGCTGTTATTATAATCACATTAAAAAAGTCCCATATTATCCTCACCTGAACTGACTGTCGCATGTCTTAAATGCATCTTAAAGAGCACAAGAAACTTTCAGCTGCGCCCCTTGTGTGTTTATGCACACATGTGTGCATGTTTGTGCATGTATGCGTGGATGAGTGTTTGTATGATGTTATTCTCCTGTTAACACAATCGTTGTAATCGTAGTGTCGTGATCAATCATTTTATTACCCCTTGCTGAGACATTTTGAAAATTGTGATTTGTATAAGAAGGTGCAGACTGTAAAAGTGTATTGTTATTTGCAGATTTAAATTAAATTATGCTTTGCATTTGCATAGTCTCTGTTTATTTACAGTGTGATAAAAAGATATTTCACTGTCCTCAAGCACTTGGAATTGCAATATGATCGTTTCACCACTAGTCGGCGCACTAAAACATGTTATTCTAACCTTGACCCATTAGAATTGGCGCATGCATTTTTATTTAAACTAGTGCTGTCAAACGATTAATCGCATAAGTTTTTGTTTACATAATATGTGTGTGTACTGTGTATATTTATTATGTATGTATAAATACACACACATGCAGTATATATTTAGAAAATATTTACATGTATATATTTATATTCATATAATGTATATTATATATAAATATATTTAATATATAAACATAACATATTTTTCTGACATATATACATGCATGTGTGTGTATTTATATATACATCATAAATATACACAGTACACACACACACACATATTATGTAAACATAAACTTTTATTTTGGATGCGATTAATCGTTCGACAGCACTAATTGAAACCTTTTTTAACACCCCTCTTAGGTACATTTTAAATTGAAATATAATATACTCTAAGGATTTATATGTGGAATAATTGGTGCACCTTTTATGAAGCCTGCATTCATAATCTCTCATAACACGTTGTACTGCATTGTGTGCTTTCATAAATAATTGAATCCGGAGATTATGCATACATCTTTACTATAATGACTGTACAGTTAAGACTATAATGTAAGTTCATATTTAAATATAGTGTTTTAATGTATTCCTTAAAGGTCAATAACAGGTAACGTATTATAAACAGTTAGCCTATCATATGGTTAATTAAAAATAAGCTAGTAGCCTACATGGATTTATAGAACGTGTTGCCCAGTATTTCCCTGTTGTTCTGCTGTTTAAAACTTGCCATTTCGTGAGGTCTTAATACGTTTTATAGCGTTTCAACGGAATAAATAATGACACACACATCAGTTCAATATGACATAAGCTTTTACATGGAAGTAATTTAGCTCTTTGGCTCCGCTGAGTTTCTGAGGGGAGGCGTTGCTGCTCGCGCCGGAGCTTCAGCACGCACTGACACGCACAGCGGTGCGACACTGCCGCGGAGCGACGCGGGACTCCGGGGAACCGTCGCTCACTAGTGTAACAGGGAACGCGTTACCTCTCAGCTTCCATCCGACGCTGCGAAAACAAACAGAAGTATGTAGTTTGGAAGAGGACAGATGACCCACTCCATGGTGTTGTTTACTGTAGTTACTGGGAATGCGTCGCTGCGTCTTGTTGTGAAGGACAGGTCCCAAACTGGGGACTTCCTCGCAGGACTGCGTACATTTTTGTCTATAGACATGTAATCATAGAATTCAGCTTTTAAACACAAGCAAGGTGCGATGGCCTCTTCATCTCAGGCCGAGACACGAAAGTTCACACGCGGTCTGAGTAAGCCGGGCACCGCCGCTGAGTTACGCCAGAGCGTCTCCGAGGTGGTGCGCACTTCTGTACTGGTGGTGAGTGAAGTTCAACCTTAAAGTCTGCGTTTGATTCAAATCACACTTTTATTGTATTCGTTCCTTACTATTAACAACCTCTGTAGATTATTCACGTAATGACCTAAATATGAAATATAGGACAGGGCCATTAACGTGCTCAGATGGGAGTAACTATCAGATAAATGTCAGTGAGGGCTCAAACGTGTTTTAAAAGCTCATAAATTGAGCACCTGCCACCTGTCAAATCTCCATCATTGCCACCATCATCTTTTCAGCCATACCTCTTTGAAAATAATAGTTTTGCATCAGTGTCTTGTCATTTAATTGGGATTGTATTGGACTGGGGAAAATGGATAAAAGGGAAAAAAAATCCTTTAATAAGGATTCTGCTGTGCTTTAAGCTGAAATGATTATAGCAGCCTTACTTAGCAGTCGACATGTCACCTGCATTGCTTCATCTCTCAGAACAGGAGACGGAGTCTCTTTATCCATTACCTGTTATGCAAAAAAGGAAAGTTCCATCTGGAACTAATAGCCTACAGGAGCTGATTCCACCATAATTCAGATGTTGCCTTACTAAAGTAACACTTGAATACACATGAAAGCGCCAAACTGAAGTTTGCCATCCTCATTTTGTGCAAAACAGTCTTTTGTGCCAGGAACACCATTTAAAGATCAATGAATTTCATTCTCTTAAAGGAATAGTTCACCCCAAAATTCTGAAAGTTGTTACATTTACTTACCCACATATCGTTCCAAACCCATTTCTCTTTCTTTTCTCTGTGGAGCACAAGTGCTCTTCTTCCATACAGTTAAAGCTGAATGGAAAAGCTTTAAAAAGTATAAATATAGACATATTCACTACAGTTCGAAATTTGGAGGTTAGTATTATTTTTTTTAATTCAGCAAGGATGCATCAAATAATAACCAAAAGTATTTTTGGACTATATTATAAAGATTCACATATATTACATTTTTTGTTACAAAAATGTCTATTTCAAGTATATACTATTCTTTTGGACTTTATATTCATCAAAGAATCCTGAGAAATATTTATCATGGCTTCCACAAAAATTGAGCAGCTCAACTGTTTTGAACTGTGATAATAATAAGAAATGTGTCTGAAGCACCAAATCGGCTTATTAGAATTATTTCTGAAGGATCATATGATGCTGAAGACTGGAGAAATGACTGCTGCAAATTCAGCTTTGCTATTACAGAAAGAAATGATGCTTTCATTTATTCATGAGCTATATTCCAATAAGTGTATTAACATAGAATTTTTTTTATATAATTGTAATAATAATGCACAATATTAATGTTTTATTGGAGTTCAAATTAATGCAGCTTTAGTGAGCATAAGAGACAGCTTTCAAATAAATAAATAAATATAAAAATTGTACAAAATCTTACCAACCCAAAAACTGGTATGACTAAACACCACAAAACTGCCATTAAAGTACTTCATAGAACTATATTGAGGCCTTAATGGATTAAATCAAGGTAAAAGTTGTTGTATGACTTCAGAAGAATTGGAATATGTGACCCTGGACCACAAAACCAGTCTTAAGTCGCTGGGGTATAGCCTATTAGTAGCAATAGCCAAAAATACATTGTATGGGTCAAAATTATTGATTTTTCTTTTATGCCAAAAATCATTAGAATATTAAGTAAAGATCATGTTCCATGAAGATATTTTGTAAATATCCTACTTTACATATATTAAAACTTAATTTTTGATTAGTAATATGCATTGCTAAGAACTTCATTTGTACAACTTTAAAGGCGATTTTCTCAATATTTTGATTTTTTTGCACCCTCAGATTCCAGATTTTCAAATAGTTGTATCTCGGCCAAATATTGTCCTATCCTAGCAAACCTTACGCCAATGGAAAGCTTATTTATTCAGCTTTCATGTGTTGTATAAATCTCAATTTAAAAAAATTGACCCTTATGACTGGTTTTGTGGTCCAAGGTCACATATAGCTCATGCATTGTATCGACTACTTTTATAATACTTTTACTTTTTGTGCTTTTATGGTAGTTTTTGTCAATTTTAGACCTTGACAGCCCAGTCCCAATTGAGTTTCTGTGTAGAAGAGAGCAGGCTGGATTCTTCAGGATATCTTTGCTTGTGTTCCACAGTAGAAGTCATACAAGTTTGGAATGGCATGAGGATGAGAAAACTATGACAAAATATTCTTTTTTTTTTACAATGAACTTAACTATTGCTTTAAAGTGATGCTGGATTGTTTTAGTTTTAGTGGTTGTTCTTGGCCTCTTAATTAACTTTCATACCCTAAAATGTTTTGCTGTACAATCATTGATAAGAATTTAGAGGTTACATGCTTAATCTGTCACCATTATGACTATTAGCAAAGCATAAAACCCAAGGGTTACATCAGAGCAACTCTTCCTTCATTTAGTGAACGCCCAAGTACATTAAAATGCTGTTATGTCTACTTCCGCAGTACATAAACTTTCTGTGTAGCCCTGTCCTGTTACTGGAAGGCTCAGTGGCAGTTCCCTAGATTTGTGGGTCGACCCACAAGGTTTTGAATCAGACCAGTGTTTTTCTGTCCAGCTAGTGTTACCATGGTTACTTATGGTTCAGCGATTAGACTTTGGATTTAGCCTTTTGACATCAATTAAGTTTGGCTTTGTGACTTAGTGCTGTACATTTTAATGACATCTTTGATTATCATCCATGTCGAAAGACAGAAAATAAACAGATGGTTTATAAACTGTATGACACACACACACACACACACACACACACACACACAGTTTCTCAGTTAAGTGTGTTTGTGGTAATGGCTGGTAAGCAGGAATGCTGGGGTCCACTAATGGAACTTTGGGTCAATGGCTCCTAATTTGTTTTCACATATTTTAGCTCTCAATCAGAGGAACGTACTTTATGGCCTATTTTTCTCTTTCTGGTGTCTCTATGTTCCTTTTCCCCTGCTTTCTTGTTCAAGTGAAAACCCATCTGATCATTATTCCTAATATGTCACTCAAACAACTTTAGAGGGGATTCATGGGAAATCAGGCCGTAAAATTAAATCCAAAAGGATTTGTCTCCTCTGATGTTCACAGGTCACTTGATCAAACAGATCTGCACAGAAGGGGCCTGAAAGGGTCTTAATTTGAACCCCCAAAGAGCACATTTTTATACAGGCACAAATGCTTAGCTATAATAATAATTTTCATGGATCAATGGCATGATGCTCATTTTGTTTGTCTTAATCTAAGTTATTAAAAAATACATTTGTTGCAACAGCTAGCCTAATTCACTTCTTCTATGTTTTTTATTTCTGTATTCAAATTCATTTTTGGGAGGGTGTGAAGTAAAAAATGTCAGGGCGATACAACCCTCCTTATATAATAATGAAGAAAAAGCCTCATTAAAGAATTAAATTATTGAAAAAAAAATAAATATTCAAAAGTTTGGGGTCTGTAAGTTTTTTTTTTTTTTTTTAAGAAGTCTCTTATGCTCAACGGGGCAGCAATTAATTGATTAAAAATACAGTACAAACAGTAATATTGTAAAATATTATTACAATTTTAAATAGCTGTTGTCTTTTTGACATATTTTCAAATGTAATGTATTCCTTTGATAGCAAAGCTGAATTTTCAGCATCATTACTCCAGTCTTCATGGTCACATGATCCTTCAGAAATCATTCCGATTTGCTGCTCAAGAAACATTTTTTTATTATCAGTGTTGAAAACAGTTGTACTGCTTAATGTTTTTTGTGAAAACAGTGATACACATTTTTTTCAGGATTATTTAATTTATAAGAAAGTTTAAAGGAACATAATTTATATGAAATTGAAATTTTTTTGTAATTATGTAAATTTCTTCACTGTCAATCTTGATCAATTTATTGCATCCCTGTTGAATAAAAGTATCAATTTCTTTTTAAAAATCATACTGAGCCCAAACTTTTGAATGCTATAGGCCTAGTGTAGTTTGGCTTAATCATTTATTGTTATTTCTCAGGGGAAAAAATATGAAACTGCTTTGCTGTTTATTAATATTAAAAAAACTTTTATCCCTAAAAATGATTTTTCCTTATCTTTATCGTAGACACTTATATGAGACTGACCATCCTGCAAACACATGCTTAAACTATACAGATTAATTCAAAGCTTCAGAGACTGAATAGTTCTCACAAGCTCATATATACACTTGCTTAAGCTGTATGTCGTAAAAAGCCTGACATTTCCAATCACACGATAGATTTTGTGACTAATTGTTCCTTTTTTCTGTGTACATTTAAACTTGATTAACACTGCGGTTGATGATAGATTGTGTGACCGATCGCTCCTTATTTTCTTTCTTTATTTTCAGCTAAATGAGGATAGGTGGCCAGGGGCATGAATGTGCATTTGGATCAATATGAGTGTTACATTTCAATTAATGGCCTACGTCCTCCTCCAACACACGCTTCAGTAAGCTAGTGCAGTTCATTCACAGTGGCAATCACACAGCTGTCCGTGTCTGTTTCTTTCATGACGTTTGTGTATGTGTATGTGTCCTGTGTCCTGTAACACATATCAAAGGCCCTGCCCGTGGTGTCTGTTACCCTCCCAGATGGACTGCTACTGGCCCTGCTTGTGGACAGCATACGTTAGATTGAACTCTCACTATTACAGATCAAGTTGCTGAAGAATCATTAATAGGGGAAATTGTAATGTAATTGTCACCAAAAGCACTGTATCATATTTTGTGTTTTATTTAGAATCTGTTCTGTAGTCCATGTAATACAGTGTGAACTGTGACAGCGTTAAAGAAGTTTGAAATACTTTTTGGTTGCTGTTTTATTAAGAATTCGAAATGTAAATACACACTAAATGTGTGTAAAATGTAGTTGCCTTGCCTCATTAGTGCATTTTTTTTTGTTCTCTTGTTTTAATAAATTGTAGTGATTTAATTAAATACTTAAATTATTTTTTAGGTTTACCTAAATTGCAAAAGGGAACAAATTATTACAATGTGGCCATAATTGAACTATAACAAGAGAACAAATTAATAAAATATGTCTATGAATTAAAAAGTTGTGGGAACATATTCTTAATTGGGGGCATGTTATGTGCAGGGCTTTGTAAGTTCTGTTATTAAACAAAACTATGATCTGGGTTTCAAGTTCATAATTTTCATGGTAATTTTAATTTTTTTTTAGCTTGACAGCTCAGTTTGCTTTCATTTTATAGAAAAAGTAGCTGGGAAGTTCTGCAAAAATTATTTTGGTGAATAAATGACAGAATGTTAATTTCTAAGTGAAGTATTCCTTTAATTTCATACCATTTTTGTTATGGATACAAAAAAGTTTTGTTTGTTAAATCCACTAGGAAGCAAAGCAATCACCATAATAGAAAAAGGTTGTCATTCCCTTGCAGACAACGCTTTATTATTTTCCTATTTTGAAGTGAATGGAAAGATGGAAGAGACACTTAGCTTCATTATTATAATCACTTCCTGTTTTCTGATGTAAGTAGGACAGTTGTTTTTACGGTTTAATCATGGAATTTGGAAATGTTTATTCAGGATAGTTTTTTTAATTTGTAAAATCTTTGCTGCAAGACATCTTAGATACTCTACGGTTTTCGAAGCCACTGACGGTTCTGCTGAGGTGTGTGGCTGTCCTAACTTAATTTACAGCGGAAACAGGCTACAGCAAACGTCAGAGAGTGGCTCATCAGAGAGAACATCATTGCCTCCCTCATTACATCCTGCTACTGCTGTAAACAGCAGGTCAAGCTTATACTGTGTAATTGGTCCACAGAGATATTGATGGTGTTTAGCTTGACTGCATTAGTATGCTTGTGTTAAAATGTCTGGGTACACTCTTAAAAGGCAAAAGGATGCAGTTTTTGTATAGACTAATAATGCTTAGTTTCCTGAACTTGCATTAAATCATAAATGCTATTGTTTTAAAGGCTGACAAACTCATATTGCTTCCTCTGTAAAGCCGCATAGTTATTGTCATAGAGCTCGAGGCTTGTTTCCATGGCAATGTACCCATAATTTTACAGCTGCCACCAATTACATCATTAACAACTGAAGAAGAAAGCTCTGGAAAATGTCTCTTCCAGACACTTCATCTAATGATTTTCCCTTCTTCGCATGAAGTCGTGATGTCTCAGTGCATATTACTGTGCTTTGGTGAAATGATGGAGACCTTTCTTTTTTAGTGAGACTCACAGATCCACACTCACCACACCACTGGAAAATCTATCAAGCCTGTATTTTATTGTGGAAATTGGTCTGACATCCATGCTGAAAGTGAGGGAATGGAACTACTACTGAAAGATTGAATTCTCCATTTTTAGGAACTTCTCTCAGTCTTTTTCTCTCCCACTTACACACATATGTATTCTTACTTAAAGGGATAGTTGACCTAAAAATGAAAATTCAGGCATTATGTAAATCACCTTCATGTCACCTTTTTTTTCTTCTGTGGAAAATATAATTTGTGTGTGTGTGTGTGTGTGTGTATATACAGTATATATATATATATATAGATAGATATATATCTTTACAAATGTCTTTTGTGTAATGACAATTAATATTGACCGTGGCTGTTAAGATCCAAACATAAAAAATAATGATCACAAAAGAAAGAACAAAAACCTTTTCTTAATAAATAAATAATACTATATGGATTTGGTCTTTAATAAATCCACATAAGGGTAAATCCAGGACAGAACAGGGAACAGAGAACTGAACACAACTTAAATACATAAGGCAAATTAAGAAAATTAACTAGACACACCTGAACCCCTACGATGACTGCGACTTCGCGCCACAGAAACAACAAAGGGAGGGGACGGAGGGGGACTTAGGAGGAGGACAAAGGAGTGGATATGGGATGGTGACAGGAGATGGCAAAGGGCTGGCAGACAATACAGGTGGAGGTTCGGCCGGAGGACGGACACCTGGGAGGAGGACGACGAACAGAGTCCAGGGTGGAGATGACGGAGGGAGGAGCCAGGACAGGCACAGAAGGGACCAGGGTAGATAAGATGGAGGAAGGAGCCATTTTGGAGGCAGAAGGGACAAGGGCAGATCAGATGTAGGAAGGAGCCAGGGAGGAGACAGAAGGGACTTGGAGGAGCCAGGCGGGACCCAGGCCACAGCCATGATGGCGGCCCACGGTGGAGCCGACGGAGGGAGGATCCATGGTGGAGGAAGGGATAACGGCTCTAGGGGGCCGACCGACTGCGGCAGAGCAGGTGGTGGTGGAGCCCGAGGCGGAGACGAAGAGCCGATGAGCCAGGGCGACGGGGAGGATCCGGAGGGCCAAGGCAGAGCAGATGGCACCAGCGACCGAGGCGGAGGCGGGGATCCGGAAGGCCGCAGTGAAGCCTGAGCGACAGAGGACCAAGGTGGAGCCGGAGGAAAGGAGGAGCTGATGGAGGGATGGTGTGTAGACAGAGGAGTGGAGTCCCGAGGCGGTGGATGGTCGACGACAGACCAAGGCGGAGCCGGAGGGACGATGAAGTCCGGCGAAGCTGGTGGACTGACAGGCCACGGCGGAGAGGAGGGAGCTAGGAGCCATGATGGAGCCGCTGGGTCGAAGGGCCGAGGCGGAGTCCAGGACTCGGAGGCTGGAGGCGGAGACAAGGGATCCTCCAGCCACGACTCCGACAGAGACTGGCAGACCCGCGGCTATCCCACCGCACAGATGGTGGGCTGAGAGTGAGCTGAGGGGCTGCCAGATGACAGCGGTGGTGGAGCAAATACAAAATATATATATATATATATATATATTCGATTCCACTGAGCTCGGCTCACCCTCAGCCATGGTGCAGTGGGCGGAGCTTCCCTCCGCTCTCTCGCTGTCCATGGCGCTCTCCCCCGTGGCGAGCACTGTAGCCGGCTCTCGCACCTGTCCTGGTCTGATGTTACAGGCTCTGGCTCCGGGGTGATCCTCAGCTCTGTCGTTCTCTCTGGCGATGGCTCGTCGGTCGCGGCGGGCTCTGGCTCTCTGTCAGTGGTGGGCTCAGGCTCTTGCTCCGCGCAGCGGGGTGATGGTGGGCTGGGCTCTGGGTTGAGCGGCTTTCACGATCGGGGCCGGACGCTCTCCAGACACCGGATGATCGCCTCCCTCCATTGCAGTTCCTTGGTGTCTTGGAGGTCAACAGGGCAGTGGCAGTTAGCCCTGTACTTGAACAGGTCCCTCGCAAAATCCTCGATATTCAGGCTCCTCCGAGCCAGAGCGGTGAATCTCGTGGCGTGCTCCATCAGAACAAAAACAAAAACTTTCAAAAAACAAAAAGAAAACACAGGGAAAGGCGCCACGTACTTATTATCACTTTTGGGTCCGGTCTTCTATCACAGCTACGGTGAGATAAACGCATGAAGAAGATGTAGATGAATGCAAATAGTCTAATAAATCCACACAAGGGTAAATCCAGGACAGAACAGGCAGGAGACACACATAGGGATGAATTGTTCACAGGGAGATCAATAAAAGCATTTAAACTTACTAACTGATATTTGAAGTACAAAGATAACTGCACTGACAAAAAAAAATCTTGTCCTTCATGTCCCAAAAAAAAAAAATCTGGCTCTCACTTCCACGTGCAGGGTAACATCCTGTTCCAGCCTTAATTAGATGTGATTAATTAGCATAATATCTTGGATGATATGAGTGGGTGGAATTCACATACAGTATGATGCTCTCGGGAAGCATTCTGGGTGCGTTTCACTCGGGCTGAAGTCAGGCGCTGAGTTATGATTGGATTTTTGATTAACATGATGGTTAGGTTTGGATTTTTTTCATAGCCATGGGCTGTTTCAAAAGTTAAGGTTAAATGGCATATGGATGTTATGGGGTAGTAGGTGGGGATGCCATGAAAATAAATGGTATAAGGGCCAAACCCTTAATCTTTTTAAAGGTGACATATTTAGTTGACATGCATACGCACATGTAGACTTAACAAGGACACTGTAAAATATGTGTTTTGTTTTAGTTGGAAGTAGATGCAATCTTAAGGATTTTAAGGTAACAATGTCATTTTGTGGGAAAACAAATTATTCAGAGCTCTGGTTTTATATCAAAATATATAAATCACACCAACCAAAATGGTACTCTTAGCCAGTACTGGCCCGAGTCTGGGTCCTGAAACTGAGCCGACACCACCGGCATTGGGCCACTCGTCGGTGTGATTATGGCCCAATACCGGTGGTGTTGGCCCAGTTTCAGTACCCAGACTCGGGCCAGTACTAGCTAAGTGTTTCATTTCTTGACGGTGTGATTGTGGCCCAATGCCGGTGATGTTGACTCAGTTTTAGTACCCAGACTCGGCCCAGTAACGGCTAAGTGTTTAAATTCTTGTCGGCGTGATTATGGCCCAATGGCGGCAGTTTTGGCAGCCGGACTCGGGCCAGTGTATTTGGGTCAATTCTGGGGCGTCATTCATCCTATGTCCATGCCGACTCTGGCATCCGCAGCCGGGCCGAGTTATTTCATTCGGCCTGCCAGATCTGGGCCATTATCGGGCCAAACCGGTTTGGCTACTTGGGTAGTGTTGTTGACCCGGGCATGACATGCATGCTGCTGCAGTCGCCATTACATAATACTCATGATAGGATCATGGCATCACATGCCCCATCAATGCTTTTCTACTCTATGAAGTTCGTTTTCTGTTTGTTTTGTAGATGAAATCCAGCATGAACTTCTCTTCACACACAATCTGCTCGAGCAAAACAAAACATTTAGAAAAAACTATTATTATATCCCACAACTTTAACCAATGTCATACTTTTTGGTGATAAAGGCAGCAGAGTTAGTGTGAGGTGTCATATTGAAGTGTTTCATACTGTTGTGTGTTCTCCTCTCACTCAGCCTTTTGAGAGAAGAAAAGACTTTGTTACATAAAGCCAGTTGACTCAGGCCTAAACGAGAAACCAGGCTGCTGAGAAGGGGATTTCATCTGATACCTTGTGAGCTTTGAAGCAGTCTGTCTGATGAGAACAGCTCTGTCTAGGGTTTGCATGGACACAAACACTGCACGTAAGCGGTCAGTCGAGCTGTCATTTGTGGTGAGAGCTGTTTTTCTTTTTGTTCCTTGCTTTGGACGTTTTGATGATGATATTTACCATAAACGTTGTATCTTTAGTCAGTTCAACAGCTGTTAAAGGAACTCTCCACCCAAAAATGAATCATTTACTCATCCTCATGCCATCCCAGATGTATATGACTTTCTTTCTTCTGTGGACTCTAACAGAGAATTGAAGCTTAAAAACAATATGAAAACGAACAATGGTAATCCATACGACCCCAGTGTGTAAGAAAAATACTAATATTTAAGCCAAAAACTTTGCTTACGGCCAACTGTCAGCACGGTGAGAATGTTGACATGTTGTGAAACATGATGTAAGCACATTGTGAAACGTCACTTCTTGATCGAGTTTCACAGTGCACTTACATCACCCTTCTCAACATGCTGATAGTTGTTCGAAAGTGATGTTTTATAGTTTAAAAGGTTTAAAATATTAGTATTTTTTTCTCACACACACCTATAATTTCACTTCAGAACTTATATTACTTGAGGTCATATAGATTATACCATAGTGTTCGTTTTGCGTTGTTTTGAAGCATCAACTTTGAGGGACCAATCCACTTGTATTATATGGAGATGGATTATTTTTTATAAAAAATCTCAGTTTGTGTTTCACAGACAAAATAAAGTCATATACTGTATATCTGGGACAGCATGAGGGTAAGTAAATAATTAATTTTCTTTTTGTGGTGAAGTATTCTATTAACTGCAATGTTGCTTTTGAATTATGCATTATGCATTATGGTCATATTAGAATAATAAGAATAAACCCAGGAGTAGACAGTTGTTTAATGTTTTTGTCCCTTCCTTGGGGCCCAATGAGTATGTTGTTTCATAGTGTACCTCCCTTCGTCACTGGGCCCAGGACAAAGTTCCCCTCTTATCCTCTAGACTTCCATTAATTAAGACATTTTAAGTTCATTCATTCCCTGGGAATGGAACCCCTGACCGTGTTGTTGCAAGTACCATGCTCTACTGTTTGAGCTACCGGAATGTGCCAATCAGGAATCCTCTGCGCATTAGGACTGACAGAAACTAGGCAATTTGATATCCAGCACTGTAAAACATTTCAAGCCGTTTCAACTAACTATTATTTAGTAACAAGTTCCACAGAAATGTTACGTTCAGTCAATTTCTGTCTTCAAAGTGTTGCCTGAATTGTTATTTTTTAGTTGGCTCAACCTTTACTGAAATAGTTTTATAGTCCATTCAACTAAAATTATTTAATTGGTCAAACATTTAGAAAACTACAGCAAATTGTGTCAATTAATTGATTGAAATTTTTTTTTTAATTAATTGAACCATTCACTCCATGTGTTTCATATGTTACCTCAACTAAGAGTTATTATTTGGGCATCATAAGAAATTGCTGTGGAAGTAGTTATTATATTTTATATTGAGTTTAAGAAAATTATTACCTGGTGTCTATCAGTCACTAAAACACACACATTACAACACATAATAGCCTTTATTTAATAACAGTCTGCATTTATAACATTTGTCATACAGACTAAACAGGCAGGCTTAAAGGGATAGTTCACCCAAAAATGAAAATTGGCTGTTAATTGACTCAGCATCAAGCCATCCAAGATGTAGTTAACTTTTTTCTTCAACTGAACAGTAAAGGAAATTTTTAGGTGAAAACATTGTCTTTGAAAACATTGCAATTCATAAACTGGACGTCTCTGGCTGCCGGCTTTTGAGAGTCAAATAAACATATACAGACAAGACCAAATTACCAAAGGCCCCTGAGGACACTTTGAGGCCTATGAATCGCCAAGGATCACTGTTTCAGATAAAAATCTTCTTTACTGTTCTACTGAAGAAAAAAAGTCTACTGACATCTGGGATGGCCTGAGGGTCAATAAAATAACAGCAAATGTCCATTTTTGGGTGAACTATACTTAAGTGCTCCAGTTGTCAAACATTACATTTGTAATACAACTGCAAAATTTATTTTAAACATTTCTTTTATGAACTTAAAAAAGATTAAACAAGTTAAACAAAATCAGATTGTGTCAAAGCAGCTTTGTGGTATTAAACAGAAAAATCGTGTGTCGAAGGAACCAAAACTCCATCGTTCTTCTCTGGCCAGACGAATCCAGCAGTTTAATTGCAGGCTGCAACACAGGTCAGATTGTGCAGAGGACTGGTCTGGTTCCTGTGGTCTTGTCCCGATGGCTGTCTAGGTGACGAGGTCTTCACTGGGGATCGGTCTCTGGAGCTCATCTAGTTGTCCTGGTCTCCGCTGACATTCAGGGCTGTCGAGGGCGTCTCTAGGTGCTGATCCACCATCTGATCTGGATACAGACTGGATCTGGTGGCTATGGTGACCTCGGAATAAGAATGAGACAGTCTAATATTAGCGTAGATGCCACTGAGAACAATAAAGCACATTTTAATTGTAGTAAACGCTCTCAACTTTTACACATATTACCTTAAGTCTTAGTGTTGAAAGTACACACACACTGTGTAGTTGCAGTGGAGCAGACTGGTCACATGGCAGTGTTTGGAGCCTTGGAAGAAGTGACTGGCCAGCATCTGAAAACTTGCAATGATGAGAAAGCACCAATGAAACCTTTGGCCACACCCTGATGGAGAAATAAAGTATAATTTATCTCAAGAAATTAAATGATGCCTTTTAAATAATTTAAAATGTAATACCAGTTAATTAAATTTCTGATGAAACAGAAGTTGCAACCATTTTTTTTTTGGCACACAAAAAAATCTCAATCCACTGCACAACACAGGGAGCATTGATGTTGACTGTTCATTAGTTGCAAGGATTTGTAACAGAACTTGCACATTTCATATTATAAGGCTACCTTAAACAGCATTAAAATAATATCAAAATATGCCTGCCTGTTGTTGATAAATACCAGTGGTGACGTTTTACAAATTGATTGATCAATTGTCCCAATGTTTACTAAGCCACGGTCTCTTTACCAGTGCAGGGACTCGTGTGCACGATCTAGTGATTCACAACCTAGGGAACTGACAGAGATGCAGTCTGCTTTGATAACAGCCTTGTGAAAGGATTC
>NW_015505713.1:866808-877684 GCF_001515645.1 Sinocyclocheilus grahami | reverse complement strand
CTGGTCACATGGCAGTGTTTGGAGCCTTGGAAGAAGTGACTGGCCAGCATCTGAAAACTTGCAATGATGAGAAAGCACCAATGAAACCTTTGGCCACACCCTGATGGAGAAATAAAGTATAATTTATCTCAAGAAATTAAATGATGCCTTTTAAATAATTTAAAATGTAATACCAGTTAATTAAATTTCTGATGAAACAGAAGTTGCAACCATTTTTTTTTTGGCACACAAAAAAATCTCAATCCACTGCACAACACAGGGAGCATTGATGTTGACTGTTCATTAGTTGCAAGGATTTGTAACAGAACTTGCACATTTCATATTATAAGGCTACCTTAAACAGCATTAAAATAATATCAAAATATGCCTGCCTGTTGTTGATAAATACCAGTGGTGACGTTTTACAAATTGATTGATCAATTGTCCCAATGTTTACTAAGCCACGGTCTCTTTACCAGTGCAGGGACTCGTGTGCACGATCTAGTGATTCACAACCTAGGGAACTGACAGAGATGCAGTCTGCTTTGATAACAGCCTTGTGAAAGGATTCAGTTATTTATTCTCGTTCGGAACGACGAACTCCTCTCCGAAGCACCTTCACGAGACCGGGGGCCCGTTCTTTGTACGTTGCTAACTCAGTTAGCTGGATTTGATTGTTGATGATTTGGCATGATCTTGGATTATTTGGTTCTTTGAAGCTCATCCCGGAGTTGCTGTCATAGCAACAGGTCCGTAAACTTAAACCTGCTCGGGAGCTGGCTTATTTCATGTAAACAGGATTAGATTGCATCTTTTTAAGCAGAACTGATACTTAAAAAACCACCGCTACTTTATTACAAGAGTATCCTACTGATCCATGGACAATAATTTTAAATAATAATCATTTAAATTAATATCATGTAAAAAATTAAAATAAAATAAAAACAGTGCACATTTAATTTATCTATTATAACATTTATGTAATTCTGTTCGCTTTGCTGTTTCCTTATAAACGTCCAGAAATTTGTCAAATTTTTCGTCAGGTGTCTTTTTTAATTATATGATGTCATTACGTTGCTGTCTTGCCGCCAGCCAATCGCTGCATTGCTGATCGTGGTTTCAAGTATCGACACATAGCCCCTTTTAAACCAATCCATGAACGTGCAATTATCTCAGATAACTCAATCCAGCCATACTAATCATCAACAACAGGTGTATTCGAAGAACCGAATTAGCCAGATCCTGATTAGCACGATGATATCATCTTGGATGCGACATTTAATCTCGGATGTAATAAGCGACGTATGAAGAACGGGCCCCTGAAATGCAGTGTAATCCACTCCTTTTGAAAAGAACCTGGTTGTTAGTAACGTTTAATGTCGACTTTTAACTTCACGGGACAGTCGCAAAAGTTTGCACACACAAAAACCCATCCAACACACCCATGTTAACTTCAAATAAGCGTATTACTGTGGTTTACTTTACACGTTTCGTCGTAGACTAAGCATCAATGGCTTATAAAAGACAGAGACGGCGCGATCTCTTCATATCTTTTAACGTCACGGAAACACAAAAATATCATACAACACACCTAAATTAAACCTAAAATTCATTATAGTAACACAGCTTTTGACATTAAGTGTTTTATGGATTAAACGAGAAGAAAGACCACGTTCCCTTCGCTTAAACAGCTCCCCTCAGACATATTCATACAACGCTTATTCAATGTTTTATATATGTTGTACATTTGTGTATAAATATATACGTTTTAAATAATACGTTTATACCTTTTTTAATATACAAGTATTGATAAATTCAGTCTGAGTACAAATTCAGTTCCACTTAGGCTACCTGACACGCACCTTGACATACATTTAACATAGCCTAAATATTAATTTTTCTTTGGACACACGACTTATAAAACACTTCTAAATATCCACTCAAAAACATTGGATATGCTGTATGTTTTTGTCGATAGATTTAGTCTAAAAAATAACATTTATTTAGTGGCACTTACCTGACTCGTGAACTTGACAAGATGGCGCTGTTTCTCCCGCGAAGTCACTCAGGCTTGTGCATGTGCAGAATGATCTCAGTGTTGGCTGGATTAGTTTTTATTAGTTTAGTCAACATTAGCATAGCTAATTGTTGACTGGATTTGAAAATAACCGTTCATTCAATGTTTTTCAAATATATTTGTGTAGACTTAATATAATATGTCCCCTCAACTAAGCCCAAGCAATAAAATTAGCTCAACTTAAATATTTTTGCCCTTCCAACATTTTGTTAATTTGATTTTTTACAGTGTGTATTCTGCACAGCACTGGTATCAAGTGTCTGGTAAAAAGTGCTCGGTTGATTTGCTTTACATAAGAATTAATGGGCTTTTTAATATATATTTATATATTTTATATATATTTATGTGTTTATTTGGTTGTGCAAATCTGTATTTCCATGGCTTTTTGTTGGTAAAGAAGCTACTTGACTGATCAACCGTACAGGTTCTAAGCTGAACCTCGCCTATATTTAAGTTCAGTACTTAAGTATTGAACATAACACTGTCAGAAGTGTATGCAAGTGAACTCAAAGGTCAATCCACTGATCAGAATTGTGTTTGATTCCCAGGGGTCCAGTGTACTGCAGTGGTATATGGACTGTAACTGTTGTTCTGTCAGTGACTGACTAGCTTCTGTTATACATACAATTATTTTCCTGTTTAGGAGTGCAGAGTCAGCTGGCAACATTGGGAACTGCTTGTTCTTTGCCAGCATAGTCATTAAAACAACCTGAGGTTTAGTACTCTTTGGCCTGGTTTCACAGACAGGGCTTAGACTAAGCCAGGACTAGGTAATAGTTCAATTAGGACATTTAAGTATTTTTTATTAACATGCCTTAGAAAAATCATTACTGGTGTGCATTTTGAGACAAAACAGAGGCACTGATATATTTTAAGATAAGTCAGTGCAAGTTTATTTCAGTTAAAACAGCTCAGACTTACACTTTAGTCTGGGACTAGGCTTAAGCCTTGTCTGTGAAACCGGGGGTTTAAGTACTAACAGCCATTTCCCATGATACACTATGTTCCACACAAGGCTGTAGTAACTGGGAGAGACCTAACATTAGCCCATTAATAAGTATTTGTAGTATTAAAGTGAACATGAACTCAAAATTGACCTGGTTTACTTTGTGCATATTTCTCATTGCACTGTGCATGATTCACTGGCACAGTATTCCAAATAAGAAAGGTCTGTCTTCATAATCTTTTTTGGCTGATGTCATAAATCCCTCTTACATTTTTAACCCTCCCCTGCATCCTGGCTCCATTTGTTATGTAATGTCCACTTTTTGCAATGAAGGAAATCCACTTACATTTTTCTTTTTAAATATCTAGATTCACTTGGAAATATGATTGTGGGTTATAAGAACATTATAAGAATAAGCGTAACAGTCCTTAAATGTGTGTTTAAACTGGGCATTTGATTAAATTATGAAGTACTGCATCTTAGGAATGCTAAAATTCAATTTCATACTGTGTGTATTGTACATGAGGATAATTGTGACCGATAAAGAGTCCATGTTTGCAGAGGAGAGATGGTCTGAAACCCTCCTCCTCTAATGGATCATCACCGTGTCAGTGCTTGCCTGTTGTGAAAAGGATTTCCCATGATTAAAGGAGTAGATTATCTCTCGAACTGGCGCCCTATATTTGTACAGTGTACACGGTGTAAGATTAAGCAAACCAGCTAGTGGGTCAGACTGGACTCACTGACTGACTGATTCTGGCTCTCTTACACGGTCATCTCTCTTTCTATTCATTTATCGTTATCTTTTCATTCAACATTTGCTCTATGACATCTCACCAAATATTAGTACACATATAGAAGTAAAATGAGAAACTGTTTTCACCCAAACTGTTATTCTTGCACTAAAACATGTTTTCACAGCATTCACCATCATATAGAGCAATGTTTTCTCTTTTTCCATCTGATTCTGAAACCTTATATTTGAGAAGAAAAGAATAAGGTCAATTGGTCAAATAAAAGAGACACAGCAAGAGGGAAGCAGAGATAAGTTAATAAGTATGGTTGTTTTGAGGCTTTTGTGTACTGTCTTCAACGGTGTGTGTACACAATATTCAAAAAACAGTATGTAAAATGAGTAGAATGTGGCATACTCATACAAGCATAGTATTCATACAAGCAGACAATCAGCGTTTCTGGAGTGTGCACCAGTGGACACTTTGCAAAGAGACACCATTTTCAAAGTTAGAAGGTTGTTCCTTGTGGTTAAATTGTACTTGTTTAACAACATTGCGTTGTTTTGTTGTCACAAGTGATGTTAGTACAAGCAGATTTTTGTCATTTTTTAATTATCATCCTCTAGGTTTCTGTTTGGTTTTAAAGGGGTCCTATTATGCTCTTTTACAAAGTCTTGATTTTGTTTTGGGGGTGTACTAGAACATGCTCTCATGCTTGGTGGTTCGAAAAACACATTATTTTTCACATAATTTAAATTATTACAATACCTCTCTCCCTAGGCTGGCACAAACGGCTCGATTAGTTCCGGCTTTGATGAAGGTCCGCCTTCCGAAAAACAAAATGTGTTGTGATTGGTTAGCTTTCCCAGTGCGTTGTGATTGGTGAACAGCTGTTTCAGTACTGCCCCACCCCTTTTTCCGTCATTCAACAAAAGCTTTTGGTGAATCCGGCACTTCTCACACGTGATGTGGAAGCTGTCCTCAGTAAAATGCGTAGCACACAATAGCAAATTGGGGTTATAATGCTCAGGAACAGAGTTAAAAAGTAAATTGCAACCACTGTTTCCAGACATCATCCGCTTTCGGAAGCCCAAACAAAGACGTTTGGGCATGGCGGTGAAAAAAACAGTGTTTCAGGCGGTCGCACACCGGACGAGAAGCGCAGCGTCGCGCCACGTCTTTACAATTCAAATACATAATTTTTTTATTAGTGTAGGCACACCGGCGGCATCTGTCCGCGGCGCCTAGCTACGTCGTGTTGTACTTGTAAGAATTGTTCTAGACCAGCGGTTCTCAATTCCAGTCCTCGCGTACCCCCCGCTCTGCATGTGTTGCACGTCTCTCTTTGTTAACACACCTGATTCAGATCATCTCGTTAGAAGTGAGCTCCGTGCATGAACTGTGTTCCGATTGACATGGTCCCTACACAGTGTCCATTGCTCCCTACTCCCTGAGCAGGGGAAATCCGTTGAAGTTTACTTCACGAGGACTGGAATTGAGAACCGCTGTTCTAGACATGCCAAAAAATTTGAGGCTACAGCACAGCAGCTCTTCTTCTTGGTTTTCTCTGATGCACTAACTCTGCAGCAGCACCACTTCTTCGTCGTCTCGTCTAATGCGCTCACTCAACATAGCGTTCGAACCACAACCTCGCCCTCCCCACCCCCCAACCATTTGAATTTCTGTAGGCGGGAATTATTTGTAATGATATTCCAATGAGCCGCTTTGTGATATCACAAAGCCCGGAAAACAAATGCTGTACTCCAAACGAGCCGTTTGCTGTAGTTCTTGAAAATGGATTTAAAAAAAACTAAATATCTCCCTTTGGAGTGGACTTTGAGATTTGTAACTTTCTAGATCTTTTTTATGCTCAAACATACACACTACACACTGACTAAAATTAAAAAAGTGAAAAAGCATAATAGGACCCCTTTAAGTTTTGAAAGCAGGACTTTCATTTTGACAGAGATGAGAAGTGGTGCACCAGAGCAGAGACTCACATTTGCTCCTGCATTTGAAGCTCCATTTCTTTATCCCTCTCTAAGTTAGTTTCTGTTTTTATTGCAGATAAGTTGTGCGTGTGTTACGTACTATCTTTAAATTAAACTGTGATTGCTAAAAAAAAACATATCAGTTGACCACTAGTTACTATGTCATAAAGAACACCGTTCTAAGGACAATGCCATCTTGGTGGATGTAGTATGTCCTAATATACTAATATATTGCACACCTGTACAAAGATTGACTCATCTTTTTAAAACTTCTTCACTGATTTAAGTACCATGAAAATAGGTGCTGTTCCTGGCAATGTATTAAAATTATTTATAACCTGAAAGTCTTACCCCAGCATGTATTAATTTTCATTTTTATATTAAAGGTCTCTTTGTACAAGAGAAAAACATTATATCCCTATCACATAATTACAGTATATCTGTTCTGTGCAATGATTGTCTATGACTGATTGCTTTTTAGAGCTTTTAAAGCCTTTGACACAATTAATCACAAATTCAATTTGTCGTCTGACACATTAATGATATATCATTACTTTTTCTCTTACATTATAAAAATAATCTCAAATGCAAGATTAGCATGCAGTTCACTCTGGGTTATCTGATTCACTGACAAAATCAGACTATGATTTATTGTTTTGTGAATGGGGAAAAAGATCGGGGTTTTTTGTCAATAACCATACCAGTGCCTGGGAACTGTCTGGTTGTTTCTGTATGCATCCATTCAATTTTAATACGTATCAGTCATTTTACATAGAGAACAAGCAGAGATTTCCATTTTCCTTTGTTACTCTAATGCATGCATTTGTATTTGCATATGTGAGAGAACAGACTGAAATCTGAGTGTAGTTTTTCCATCATTAATTTATAGCTCCATTAAGTAATGCCTTCGGCTTTTGTATTTATGACTAAAGTTTGAATGTAAAATCAAACTTCTGCCACATCAATACTTCACTACTGTATTACACAGATATTAATGTGTTGATCGATGAAGATTTTATGTTATGTTTTTCAAACCATCAATTTGAAGTTTTGAGGGTTAGACAGATGTTCACATGTGTGAAAAACATATTTTGCTGATGTTTGTGGTTCATTACATAATATGTAATTAATTGGTTTATGTGCAATGGAATGTTTTAGAAATGCAACCAAGGGGACAAAAGAGCCACAAGATTTTGGAAATATTTTAGTGCCAAATATAGAGTACTTACTATTGCAAGAACCTTTCTGTTTTTTTATTTATTTCTGCATTATAATGACCTTGGAATAGCCAAATTGAAAGTTGTTTCTTTGTGAACCGCCCATAGAATAATTTTGTGTCCATCACACAGTGAATCATTATGACTAATAAATCTGGACTGAATGTGAAAAATGTGTTCTCCTAATTAGCATTTTGTGTTCTATTTCTGGACATTAGAAGTCAGATCTTCATTATTTCTCCTGTCCGGTCCACATTCTACACAGTATAGGTTCAGAGAGGGCCTGGTCTCTGCGTGCTACATTTCCACATGAAGAACAACGCTAACACTGTCCTGTGTTCTGATTAGCACTGTGCTGGATCAGTGTTAGCGATGTGAGCATAGCCAGAGCCTGTGGCCTCCAAACTTAAGCCAAACTCCAGCCATGTGAGAAACTCTTTTTGTCCTGATGTAACCTCATAGTACACAGGGCTTTATATACTGTATGTGAACTAAAGACCAGCTGTATGTCCAAAGCTACAGTGTGTAATTTCTGTGCCATTATAATGCTAAAATTTGTCAATGTTGCTTTTAAATAACATTTAAAATCAGCAATAAATTCTGACAAGAAAAGTAGCATTTACACTGCTTTTTGCTCAAATTGTCCTTAATATTTATAGAATGATCCAGCTAATGCATGTGCATTTTCATAAACACTTTCAAAAATCTTACTGCATCATACTGAAAGGCAGAACTTCAATTCCTAAATCTTGCATATAGTGTTGTGTTCTGCAGGGATGATGTGCTTTTGTAGGCCAAAACCCAGAAACAAGTTAGCATTTTTTTAGCATTTATTTCCAGTCCCATGGTACTGAAGTCAGTGGGTTTTTGAATGGGATTTTGGTTAAATGCTTAAAGTCTGTGGTTGACACAAGCTCAAGACATTTCCATGTTTTATTCTATGACAAACTACATCAGTAATACCTCCTCGTGATTTTTAAAAAAGCTTTTACTTGTCTTGAAAAGGGTCATAAATGTCATCACACCGAACATGTACTCACTAGTTCGCTTTCATAATCACATTTTTGCAAACTATTCTAACTCAAAACGTTTAGGGAAAATGTTCAGAGTCTTTACTCTGAAGCTTAATGGTGGTGATGTTGAAGTCATGCTATGCTTAGCTTTTATTTTTGACGATTGTATTTAGGCTTCAAATCCATAAAGCTCTTTGTTCATGAATATTATCATGATTAACAAACCATGTAAGTATTAGAAACTTTTGTTGGCCACAGAGCTTATTTTCTGCAGTAATACAAAAGCCAGTGGAAAAATAATGTTGGGTTTTTGTAGAGGGAAGCAGGGTGATGCTAACTTACAAATACATTCACTGCAGCACTATATAGTATTTTATTCATATTTCTACTAGTGGACAAACTCCTCCTCCATAATACTATTTTCTACCAATCAAGTTGCTCAAACAAACCAAGAATATTTGTTTTGATATTGCCACACAGAGTATTCTACGTTTTGGGAAAATCAGCCTGCAAATGGCTTACAGTACATACAATGTAATGCATATTAAGCAAGGAAGTATTTTAAATTTGAATAAAAACATGTCCTGAATATCAATGACAGCGATGATTATAAATCTGAGATGAACTGCCTGAGAGATATAGAAACAACTGATCTGCTGGTATTTGCTGGTATAGCAATACAAAAGCAGCATATTTTATGAAAGCACTTTGTTTTGTGCCTGTAGATGGCAGAAGAGCCCAATCATGGCATATGTGAAGTTTTCTGACTATTGACTGTCTGAAAAGTATTGATCTGAGCTAATAGTGTGCTGACGTTCCTCAGCTTTCTAACCATTAATGTACTTTTAACATTCTGTTCTCTTTCTCTCTCTATACCCTTTTCTGTCTCTTTAATTTTCTCTCCCATGAAACACCTGCTGTTTAATTATTCAAGTCGCAAGCAAATTTTCTCAGTTTTTCCTACACCAATTATTTCCATATGCGCATACACTGTTATATGGATTTGTGTTGTGCTCTTTGTCTTTTGTGTGTGTGTGTGTGTGTGTGTGTGTGTGTGTGTGTGCGCATGTTAACAAGAAGAGTTTTCAGCCTCATATAATAATGTCCAGTGCTGAGTATTACAATATTATCTCTATGGCAACCACACACATTACATCATAGTTTTGCACTGAGTCACCTGGACCACCAGGCCTCTGACGTCAGTAACCCTAAGACCCGGTCCAGCTCTGAAATGCAATCCAGACGCAAACCAAAACAATATGCACAAAACGTGCCCTCAAGGAGCAAAAATGAAGCAAATAAACTTCAGGCTCCAAGTAACAAATGTTAGAAATAGACTTTCATACGAGCAGACTGGACTCACATGAAAGCAGAACAGCTCACACTGTAATTAATGGAGTTTAAAAACATCATTTAAAAAATGTGTTGAAAACTAAAGCTAGCAAACTTCATTTTATTTCTGTAATGTCTTATGAGGTTGCTTTTTGCCAGTTTTTAATTGATAGTTTGGTGGTTGTATTACTCTTATGAATGTTAGATGTTTACATTTTGTGAAGAAAATGTTAATAGTGTTTTTTCATGTACAACTAGCTGCCACAAATGATAGGGTGTCGTGGGAGGTCGACAGGGCTTTGCTAGATGGTTTCCAGCATGTTCTGGGGGTTGCTTGCTGGCCCAGATGATTCTTTGATAAGTCTTCTTTGGACATTTTTTTGTCTGAAATTTCATACATTTTAGAATTAGGGAAATTTCTAAATTTCAGAATTAGGGTCAATTGAAATCTAACCTTAAAGAGATACTCCACCTAAAACTGAAAATTGTTTCAAATGGTCTTTATTCAATCTCATGCAAACCAAGATGCATGTGACTTTCTTTGTCTCTTCTCGCTTGAGCTTCACTTGTGTCATAGTTCACAACACGCTTACTGTAGGTTGTGATTCACTTACATTCACAACTTGACCCTCTCATAAACACAAGTACAACAGTTGGCTGGATTTAGAGTTAAACAAAAAGAAAAATATTAGTATTATTCTATGTTTTTTTTTTACACACACCTGTTTATTATGTTCTTTTTAGCATCAACATTTGGACATCCATTCGCTTGGACACATTTGGATGGATTATTTTTGTAAAAAATTGTGTTTGTGTCCTTGTGAACAAAAAAAAAGTCAAATGCGTCTGGAATGGCACAAGGATAAGTAAATGATGAGAGAATTTACATTTTTGGGTGGACTATCCCTTTAAGGCCAGAAATATGCTTAAATGGAAAGTTCACTCAAAAAATGTTGTCATTTACTTATTCTCATGTTGTTCCAAACCTGTATGAGTTTCTTTTTTTCAGCTGGACACACACACACACACACACACACACACACACACACACACACTCATATTTGTTTCTGTGAATTGTGGGGACTTTCCATAGACTTCTATTACTTTTATACTGACCAAATTATATTTTCTATCACCTAACCCTAGACCTACCCCTTACAGAAAACCTGTTTGGATTTCAACACTTTCAGATAAACATCATTTACTATTTGTAATAATTATTTCCCTATTTTAATAATTTTTTCCCACGTGGGGAGGACCGCAGGCCGGTCCCCACAATGTCAAAAATTTCAGGTTTTACTATCCCCACAATGTAGCATAAACAAGTACACACACACACACACACACACACAAGGTGTTTTGAAGAATGTCGGTTACCAAGCAGTTGCTGGTAGCCATTGACTTACATAGAATTTTTTTTCTCCATACTATGGAAGTCAATGGCTACCAACAACTGTTTGGTTACTGACAATATTCTTCAAAATATTGTTGTGTGTGTGTGTGTGTGTGTGTGTGTGTGTGTGTGTGTGTGTGTGTGTGTGTGTGTTGAAGAAAAGAGAAACTCACACAGATGTGGAAAACCACGAG
>NW_015505713.1:829966-866770 GCF_001515645.1 Sinocyclocheilus grahami | reverse complement strand
GTGTGTGTGTGTGTGTGTGTGTGTGTGTGTGTTCAGCAGAAGAAAGAAACTCATACAGGTTTGGAACAACTTGAGGGTGATTAAATGTTGACAGAAGTTTTATTTTTGGGTGAATTATCCAGTGCACATACTTGCATTTATGAATTGCGTGCCAACACATTTTTCAGTATAACAATGCAAGAAGCCGACCTTGCATTACTAGAAGCTAATAACTGAATACAAGAACACCCAGTGACCAAATGCTCTTCTCGGACTTGCATGAAGTATGTTTCTGGTCCAAGTATGAACAATGGTGACGTGTTACTTAGCAAGGAACACTGCATACTCTTACATTTTTGGTGTTAACAAGTCTATTTTCACACGCATTTGCTGGAAAATGAAAACAAAAATGCTGGGAGTTGCATTTGCTTTCTTTTTTAAGCAGCTTAAATATTTTTATGTGTTCCTAAATAGAAAAAGGCTGTGTAGAGCATTGGTTTTATTTGAATGAATCATAATAAATATTTTAATGAATCTCCTCTTGAGGAGTTTTGTGTGAGAGACTGAAAGACAAAAAGTTATCAAAGTGTGCATGCATTTGATCTTCTCTGTGTCTGATATGCTGTCATGAATGTGTGTGTGTGTGTGTGAGCAGGATAGGGCGTTTGAAGCTGAGCAGTGATGTGTCTACTGAAAATGTCCTTTTCTTTGTGTTCATTAGTCTTGGTATTCTCTTTGGTCAAAAAGAGTCCCTTGTAAAGAATGTTTACCCCGCATTGCAAGAAATCAGAGAATCATCTTGATGTTCTCAAAAGCAGTTTGTATTTGGTGTTTCTTACAGAAGGACTTATAATGAGAGTGGCAAAGTTACAATGGTCCCCAAAAGTAGTATTTTGTTTTATTTACTAAAATGGCCTTGGAATCATCCTGTAAATATGTGTAGTCTTTAGCATAAGGCATTCTACACAACCTGACTTTTATTATTTTTTTATTTAAAGACTTTTATTATTATCAAGTTATTATTATTATTAACAAGTGCAATAAAAGTCAGTGATTTTAAATGTAACTGAAGTGGCCAAATACATAACTCAAACCAACTCACAACAGGGAGGAGTGCACGTGATGACATCAAGGGGTGTTTCTGTGACTAATGTTTGAATTCTTAAATTTGTGTAGGAAAACATGCCATAAAAAAAACAAGACATTTGATTGGTGAAGGCCCTTGACCAGCACCAATCAGTGATCATGTCACTGTACCAACACCACTGAGGCGTGAGCTGCAGGCTTTGATAAATCTGCTCTAAATGTAATGCCCAACCAATGTCTGTGGATCCGGAGCAGGGTTAAGTCAGTCTTAACACAGACGGACACAACATCTATTAATATTTAAAGGCATATTGCAGTCAAATAAAAATACATGTTTAGGTTTACAGTTATATACACTTGACACACATAATGTACTCTGATGTCATGTATGAGATACATTGAGACATGCTCATATGTGTCCACACACATCACCCCCATTCTTCAGATCCTTGCAGCATGTCATCCCTGATATGTCTGAGTCATTTACTCTAAAGTAGGTGACTGTGTCAGTGCCTGATGAAATATTAACACACACTGACAGAAGGGGCTTTTCTGCACTTTCTGCTATTGAAGTCTTTAGTTACGGCCGTAATGTGTGTTTGATAGCCTGATAACCAGTTTGACCAAATTTCACTGATATTTGTGTTTCTAAATATACAATATAAACATTATATTTAAAAAAAATGGCCCACTGCACAGATTAAACACACATTCACTAATTTAAACATATTTATATTAACATTCATATCCTATATTACAGTGGTCCCTTTACAGTTAATATAACAGCTAAATATATATTTTTATTTGAATTATTGCGCTCCATTTGTTTGATGCATGTGCATGTGCATGTGCACCTCGGAGTTTAGCGGAGGAAATTTAGCAAAATGGAAATACGCATATGAGTTTAACATTTAAGGAAATAACCATCAAATATGTAAAAACCAATAAATAATGTGCTGTAAAAAACAAATGTTTTCCAGATGTGTTTTGTCCATAGAAATGCTTTATTAACTACTGTAAAGTGACTTGACTGGCATATATGTTCTCAGAGATTAATAGCAATGAAATCAATAATCTGTTATGGAAGTATACTCGGAACACAGAGATAATGGATTAACAGGATGTTTATTGACAATGTGAGAGCAGCAGGGAAGTAGGTGAGTAAATAGAGCAAAGATATATTCGATGAGCTGATGAGGAATGTAATGGCAGTCTTGTCTTACAGGATCGGGAGATCGTGGATGGGTTGAATGGAAGGAGGAGCACATACACACCCGTGATACTTGCTGGTAGGTAGCAGAGGCATAGAGACGAGGGTGGACAATGACGAGGAGGACACGCTGGAGAAATCACAGGAGGTAAGTACAGGAACGACACTGGTAATATTATCTCAGAGTATTCGTAGAGTTAAGGAATGAGTATTTTGCGTATAAACAAGACCGGACACTGGAGTGAGGTGATGTGTGTGCTTTTGAAGCCAGTGTGATGACTGTGCAGATGAGGAGCCTCTGGGAGCAGGGCGGTCAGGATGAGAGGCATGGAAGGTGTCAAGCAGACTACGATCGAGGATTTCATTTCTGGGGACCCAGGACCGTTCTTCTGGACCGTAGCCTTCCCAATCCACCAGGTATTCTAAGAGACCACCACGACGCCGGGAGTCCAAGATCTCCTTGACCTTGTAAGCCGCGTCGTCCTCCAGGATTAATGGAAGGGGAGGTTCACCTGCCCGGCCAGGCTCTGTGGAGACAGAAATGGGAGAATGGTGAGGTTTGAGAAGTGACACATAGAAGGTGGAGTGAATTCTGTAGTGAGGAGGTAATCTGAGTTGGTAAGTGACAGGATTTATCTGCTTCGTGATGGTGAAGGGGCCAATGTATCTGGGACTAAGCTTCTTGCAGGGCAAGCGCATCTTGATGTCCCTGGTTGACAGCCAAACCTTCTGACCCGGTTGATAGGATGGAGCGGTGGAGCGTTTCAGGTCTGCTGTCATCCTGCGTCGGCACAAAGCCCTCTGAAGCTGGTGGTGAGCTGCGTCCCAGACCCTCTCGCTCTCTCAGAACCAGTGATCAACGGATGGAACATCAGTCAGCTCTCCAGACCATGAGAAGAGAGGAGGCTGGTAACAGAGTACGCACTGGAAGGGAGTGAGTCCAGTGGAGGGCTGATGAAGAGAGTTCTGTGCGTACTCGGCCCAGCCCAGGAACTGGTTCCAAGAGTTCTGGTGGCCATGGCAGAAGGTTTGTAGGAAGCGACCTATCTCTTGGATCTTTCTTTCCGTATGCTCGTTCAACTGATGATTGTAGCCTGAGGAGAAGCTGACGGACACACCTAGGAGGGTGAAAAAGGCTTTCCATACTTTGGAGATGAACTGGAGTCCGCGGTCTGACACTATATCCTCTGGAATTCCGTAGTATCGGAAGATGTGGTTAAACATGAGTTTGGCTGTATCCATGGCCGTGGGAAGTCCTTTGAGGGGGAGAAGATGGCAGGATTTTGAGAACCGGTCAACAGTCACCAGGATGCATGTGTTACCATCTGAGGGAGGAAGGTCCGTGATGAAATCCACTCCTTGGTGTGACCAGGGTCGGTTGGGAACGGGCAGCAGGTGGAGCTTGCCAGATGGTAGATAGCGAGGGCTCTTTGAGATGGCGCAATCTGGACATCCCTGTATGAACCTTCTCACCTCCCCGGCCATGCTGGGCCACCAGAAGCGATCTCTTAGCAACGAGAGGGTACCATTGGCCCCTGGATGGCCAGTGCCCAGAGAGGAATGCGCAGAGTGAATGAGGGGAGTGCGCTGTGTTCTGGTCACGTATTGCAAACCTGGTGGGCAGCCCGGCAGAGCGTTGGTGGAGGCATGGGAGGAGGGGACAGAATCCGAGGACAATTGAATGGGGCTCACCACCATTTCCTTAGGTAAGATGGGTTCAGGGTCGTCGCAGATCTCATCAGGGGTGTGTAGGTGGGATAGAGCATCCGCCTTGACGTTTTTTGAACCTGGGTGATAGGAGATGGAGAAGTTAAAGCGGGTAATGAATAGGGCCCTGCGAGCTTAGCGTGGATTGAGTCTTTTTGATTCATGTAGGTACTCTAGGTTTTTGTGGTCTGTGAGGACAGTAAATGGATGTTTGGCACCCTCTAACCAATGCCTCCACTCCTCAAGAGCCAGTTTGATGGCGAAGAGCTCTCGGTTGCCGATATCATAATTCCTTTCCGCTGGGCTGAGTTTGCGGGAGAAGAAGGCACATGGATGGAGTTTAGCTGGAGTCCCCTGCTGCAGAGACAACACCGCTCCAACCCCGGTGGTAGAGGCATCAATTTCGACGATGAATGGCTTATTAGGATCAGGATGGACGAGGAGCGGTGCGCTGGTGAAGGCATCTCTGAGTTGGTGGAAAGTTCTGTAGCAGATGGTGTCCAGGACAGAGATTTGGGCTGGTTTTTCAGGAGGTTGGTGAGAGGGCAGGCGATGGAGCTGTAATTATGGATGAACCTCCTGTAGAAGTTTGAGAAGCCTGAGAAAGCGTTGGAGTTCTTTGACGGTTGTGGGGATGGACCAGTTCTTAATGGCTGCCACCTTCACCTCGTCCATCTGGATGCCACTGCGGTTGATGTTATATCCAAGAGAACTGGTGTATCCGGAGAACCTCTTGCATGAAATCCTGGAATACAGAAGGGGGCGTTGACCAATCCATACGGCATAACGCAGTATTCATAGTGCCCTGTAGGTGTCACAAAAGCGGTCTTCCACTCGTCCCCCTCACGTATCCCGATGAGGTTATATGCATTGCGGAGGTCCAACTTGGTAAACACAGTGGCTCCGCGGAGGTGTTCTAATGCCGCTGGGACGAGGGGAAGTGGATACTGGAATTTTACTGTAATCTTATTTAACGCTCGGTAATCAATACAAGGCCTCAAACCTCCGTCCTTCTTGGACACGAAGAAGAAATTTGAAGCAAGAGGGGACGTAGAAGGGCAGATGTAGCCTTGTTGTAGAGCCTCTTCAATGTACTCCTCCATGGCCTTCTGTTCTGGGATGGAGAGTGGGTAGATCTTTCCACGGGGTACTGGCTCACCCGGAAGCAGATCAATGGCACAGCCCCATGGCCGATGTGGAGGTAGTTTGGAGGCTCTCTTAGGGCAAAATACATCGCTGAAGGGGGCGTTGCAGGAAGGAATGTCGACTGACTGTTTCTCCACTGGACTCTTGATGGAGGTTGAACAGACAGGAAGGGACTTGGAGTCACGAGGAGGAGGATGTGGCGTTAGAGGGTAACAGTCAGGAAAGCACTTCTCACCCCACTTCAGAATCTTGCCAGATTTCCAGGAGAGGATGGGATTATGCTGTACTAGCCACGGGCGCCCTAAGATCACATCAGGAGGACGAAGATGAGGAGGACACACTGGAGAAATCAGAGGAGGTAAGTACAGAAACAACACTGGTAATATTATCTCAGAGTATTCGTAGGGGTAAGGAATGAGTCCTTTGCGTATAACGGAGACCGGACACTGGAGTGAGGTGATGTGTGTGCTTTTGAAGCCAGCGTGATGACTGTGCAGATGAGTTGCAGGTTTGTGTGATTAGTATTCAGGTGAGGGAGTGCCCTGGGATTGGCTGGTGTGGAGACCTGGCTCTTCTGTGACAATCATATTAGTTGTTAATTATTTTCATTATCGATGATCATCAATATTAGTTGTTGCAGCCTACATTACACCACGTTTCGTTCACTTGTGCCAAAGGTAAAATTACTTATTTTAGTAATTATACTCAATGCATGTTGTGATACTTTATTATGTGATACTTTATTATAATACTTTGTGTAAAAAGCAGAAATACAATAATTAGTCATTTAAAAGAATTAAACCAGTGAAATAATAAACTGAAACATAATAAATAATTATAAATTATTTAAGTAATAATGTAAAATAATGAAAAAAGATTATCTATAGATATCTATAGATTAGATATAAATATATCTATAAAATAAAAATCTGTATGTCAATTCTCAGACACATAAAACGTTAAAATAATTGTTAGCAATATCTATCTTAAACAAAATATTGGTTTCTAGTGTTAAGTACTTTAAGCAATGTTTCCTGACAAAGCAGACAATAAATGAAAGGATGCTCTTATGTTCAAACATGCGCGTGTGTGTTATAGTTAGCGCATGAATGAATGCTGTGCTGCTAGATATGGGTCAGGAAACACAGAGAGCAATGTTAAAAGGAGAACGAGACTGGGGGGGGGGGAAGCACAGAGTGAGCATGGCACGGGAGTGAGATACAGACAGAAAGAGAGAGAGAGAGGAATAGATCAGCATCTCCAGGCAGTGGAGAAGTCGACGCCCAGCACTGATTCCAGAAACAGCTCATCACTCACTCCTCTGTCTCTTCCGTCAATCCTCAGCATTCCTCTCCATCATGTCCTAGATTCACTGGAACACTTTTCTCCTGAGGAACTTGTCATCATAACATCCCCAAGGCGGTTTTAGATAAAAACGCACTTTTAGAAATCCGGCAACTTTTAATCTGCCTCATTTGAATGGATGAAGTCAGTCTGCTGTCAACCTTGAGGAGGAAGCTTCCTCATTTCCCTTCCGCTCTGATCCTGGTTCAGGACGGATGATGGAGTGATGTGTCTCAGGACGGAGAGGTTTGTGCTGTGGCTGGATATCTGAGAGCTGGGTTGGTTCCGGCTGGGCTTCGGACCCGTGTCTTTTAGCAGACTTTGGAAAGCAGGCTGAAGAAGTCACATCCAGTCGGCTCACAGAAGTGTGTGTATGTTTCTGGGACCGGGTAAAATGGGTTGCACTGCGAGTGTGATCCTGTTTGAGGGACTGCGGCGTGTGTTGCACAGGAACTGTGGATATGTATGTAAACCAGAGCTGGAGACTGAAGAGCCAGAGGAGGAAGAAGACACACTCAGCCGCAGAGAATCACTGGCAATCACACCACCAGCAGCTGCATCATCGGTACTGTGTGTGTGTGTGCGTGTGCTTTTTGTAATTTTAATTGTCCTAAGTTGTGCTTTAGACAACATAACTGTGGTTATAGCAGAGATTTTTATGTTTATACCTCATGAATTGTGTACAGAGTTACGGGCTTTTCTCTGACAGTATTACTCAGCACTCTCTGAAGTAGCAGTTTGCTGAGCGGAACGTTTCTTCAAGTGTGTGTAGGTGTGTGTGGAAGTGTGCCTGTGGGTTTATGTATTATGTATCTCTCTGAAAGTCATGTAGTGGTTATAAAGTATGCCTGGGTATTCCTTCTGTGACTAGGGTGGTTTGACTTTGAATTACTCGACAAGATAATGAAATCAAAAAATATATATCACATGTGGCTCATATACTGTATATGTTCACAGATATGTTTACATATGAGATTAAGCCACATATATATATATATATGAGAGAGAGACATATATATATACACACACACACACACACACACACACACACACACACACACACACACACACACACACACACACACACACACATGTATTAGTCTGGTTTAGACAGTAGAGATAGGACAGAAAATTAAGGGGAGAAAGACTGAGAATAGGATTGATCACCATGACTCAGTGTTAAGTCAGGCAACATTGTAAATTATATTATTTATAATTCATACTATTCCAAATCTACATTATGGAAAATAGAGCCCAATGAATTCTAAAGTACCTGGAGAAACTCATTCCCATTCATCTCAGTGTGAGTTGCCATTGACAGAGTAATATTTTTCATCCTATTTCTCAAAGGAAACAGCTCTTAAGTCTGTAAATTTGAAGTGCAAAAATCTGCAGAAAGTGAATTTGGACAATGTTTGAGTATATTAGCATACATATGGCATCACACAAGCATGGTCATTTTAACAGATCTAAATGAAAGTCCATGAATAAATATTAGCTAAATAATAAAAAATACTTATAATACATTTATGTTATATATGTTTGTTATAAGGGGGTCTGAATACTTTCCGTACCCACTGTATATATACATACATTGTAATTTATGTAATTTTCATTAGCCATTATTAGTCTTTACTGTCACATGATCCTTCAGAAATCATTCTAATATAGGGTGCTCAAGAAGCATTTCTTATTATTGTCATTATTGCAAACACTTGTGCTGCCTAATATTTTTTGGTGGGTACTGTGATACAGGACTTTTTCAGGATTATTTTATGAACAGAAAATTCAAAAGAACATTATTAATTTATATTTTGTAACAATGTAAAAGTCTTCACATTCTGATAAATATAATGAAATCTTGCTGAATTAAAAAAATATAAAAAATTCGGACCCCAAACATTTGAACGGTAGTGCGCATACATGTATACATCTATGTATTATATAATATTTAAATTAACATATACAATAATTCAGTTATTTAATATTGCATTCTCAAGTAATATAATGATTAAAGGGTAAGCATTGGAGTGCATCCTAATGCAATCTGGAGGGATGCAGCAGTGGCCAGTGATGTATTCCTTGCTATCTGGCATGAATAGACTGTAACTGGCAGTAAGTGTGGCTCTGTAACACAGATGAGAAGGAGATGTGGGACATGAAGCTGAAACAACTTGTCTGAAGCATGTGCTCAACAGCAAGACTATGACTCCAATGCCACATAATCTTGCAATACAGTGACAACATGCAGTTTTTTTGCAGACAGACAGATGGGGAATGAGAGTAGAACAACGTCACATTTGCACACATCGATTAGTCTGAACGACCCATCTGTTCACCAATAGAGCTGCATGTAACCAAGGCTTGATCACAGGTTAATCTTTCCTCCTTACTGCAGGAAACATAATCGACTTTTCCATGATCTACAATAGTTGTGTGAGCCTCTCTCTGTTGGGATCATATATCACACATGCTTTCAGTCGGACGTGCTCAGCTCATCTCTAGATAATGTGCTGTTCTCCACATCTTACGCTTTCACTAAAAGGTGCGTAAACCCTGTAAAATGCTCTTATCACACTGTCAGCTGCTACGCAGCACCAGCTGGCTGAAGTTCAAGCCCCGCCGTGAATCTCCCGCTGTGGGTGGGTGTATACAGTGAGGTCGGGGCTTTCTGGATGTGTTTTTTTTTCAGTCAGTGGTCCCCGCCCTGGCTCCCTGCCCTGACCCCCTTTGGGAATCTTCCCAATTATTGCGTCAAAGTGGGATTATGCAACTCACCCAAGCTAATGTCGTAGCTCAAAGGTGTGGGGAACAGAGTGCATTTGTATGTGTGTAGGTTATTAATGTGTTTCATGTGTTTGATCATAGTTGTTCATAGACAAGATGTTATTGATTGAATGCGCAGACACACAATGTAAAGTTATATTATTAAATATTCAGGCAACATTGCTTGTTATGGAAGAAAGATGCTTATATCCTTAACACTAAGGATTAACATTGTCATTGAATGTTAAAGATGTCATGACATCTGAAATTAAATATTCCTTCATCTTATGACATATAATAGGTCTTTGTACCCTTAAACATCCTGAAAGTTTCATAGCTTAATCGGATGGTTCACCCAAAAATTAAAACCCTGTGATCTTTTACTTGCCCTCGAGATGTTACAAACTTTCTTCTGTTGAGCACAAATGAAGATATTTTGAAGAATTTTGGCAATCAGGCTGTTGCTGGCTTCCATACTATGTAAGTCTATGGCTACTGTCAACTCTTTGGTTATTTTTGGGGGAACTATCCCCTTAAAACATCCTCCAAAAGCATTTAACTGAGCTCCAAAAATAGTTTGTTTGGATGTTGTGGGATTTGTAAGGTCATATAGGCTAATATATTTCCATATGGCTGCCTTCAGAGCAAGACATACAAATATTTATTTCAGTCAGGGGCCAGTTGCATAAACCTAGCCACCATGTTAAGACTGTGTCTTAAGAACTAGTTTGACCAACTAGCAGTTGCCAAGGGGTAATCAGTCTTACTTTTCCAATACAAATAAGACCAATCTACCTTTTCATAACTGAATTAAAAAGTTATGTCCAGTCTTGAAGAAAAAAAATTAGATGACTAACTTTTTAAGACTAGTCTAAACGGTTAATGCAACCGGACCCAGATCTACTAGACATCACATGATCATTACATGGCACATCTGAAGCCAAGGAGCTTGCTGCTTAACATATACATACTGTACGTAGTTCGGTTCTGTGTTTGCTGTAAGCAAGTCTGCAGTGCAGAACCCTTCACCTCCCTCAGTTCCACCCTTAAAAATCTGCTACGGGTAAATTAAGGTCTGCTATTTGTGCAGCAGCAGTGTGTCTTACATGCTAACAGGCAGCTTGTCTGTGGATGGACTTGCAGTAGCAAGTCACCATATTGGCTCTGCAGCAGCATAGCAGATCTTTTTACCATGCCAAACTATTCAGAGAGTTGTCATGACTCAAATAGGTTTACTTCATCGCACCATTGGCCACTGCCACTGGTGCTCAGATGCTTAACAGCTGACACCTGTCTACACCAGATGAGAGTTTTAAGTCAAACGCAAATAGAAACCAAATAGTTTCTGACACTGTCAAGCTACTCCAGACAACAGGATGAATAGAAGAATAAAGGAATGTTCACTTTGACATGTCCGGTTTAAACAGCGCGTTTGCATCTGTACAGCCTTTATAGGGACCCCCGCATCAGGAACAAGTAATTATTCATTTTTGGTGTCCTGGATTACGTTGGTATGAATATACTCTGATGATTGTTTGGAGAATATGATTGCATATTGAAGTAGACTGCAATGGAGAGTTCACAAGGGAACTGAATATGAACGCAAAAGCATTGAAATCCAAAGTTCTGTCATGAAACTCGAGATGGCACAGTCTGATAGGCCAAACTCAATTCCACATAATGACATCATTATCACATGGTGCAGCTGACTGTTTCTTTTTGTATCAGCACCCAATGAGCTTGCTGGTCAACATTCAAATACTTGGCTAGTGCTTGCTCTAGCAGTTGCAGCGTGCTGCAGAAACCCTCCACCTTCCCCAGCACCACCTGTATAGATCTGCTACAGGGTGATTCATGCATGCTATTTGGGGGTTATTTCATATGTTATATGTGCAGCAGCAGTATTTCATACATGCTCACTCGCAGTAGCGTAGCAGATCTAAGACCAAATACATTAACCAATGTCATGCACATTACCATGCTAATCCCTCCGAGAGGTGTCATGATAGAAATGTAAATTTTTTCACATATTCCATTACCAGAACTTTTGAGTTCTCCTAAGAATGTTTGTGTTCGCTTGCTGAACTATTGCATTCTCTTGCAAATGTTTCTCGGGGGAACCCAAGTTTTGACATGTAAAGTTTTTGCCTGCTTCCCAATAAAATGGATAAAATAATCGCATAAATTGCCCCATAAATGAAATTAGATTTGAGCCATATCAAGGAATCAGTATGTCATAGAGACTTTGGTATGGGTTTTTTTTAATTTGGGCACTAAGCAACTAGAAGCTGCCTAGGAACACTGTAACAACCACTTAGAACACATTAAAAAACAAACAAAACAAAATAATGTCCTGGCAACCATCACCTTGGAGTTGTGGCAGCGAGTTCAGAAAATCCAAAAAGTAATTTTTAAATTTAAATTTCTTTCTTCATGTAGGCTATTGTCTGCTTTCTTGCCCTTCCTAAGGGTGACCTTTGACCCCAGAGATGTGACTACAGGAAGTGTGTGTATGTGTTTGTGTACACATGTGCTCCTGCTGAGTTTCTGAATATGAATGGATGTCAATCATTCGCCATGTCGGACTGTCGCCTGACCTTTTCCAAGGACACCAGAGTGCTGGACTGGTGCAGATAAGCAGATCTGTAATTGTGTGTCTTATCCTGCTGTGAGAATGTATTTAAAAAAGGAAATGAGTTGTTTATAATATGAGACTATTTTTTTTCTTATGAAAGATCTCTATATGGAGTTAAAGAGACAGATGAATGCAGGGTGATATTTTGGTGTTAAATATAATAAGATAAAAATGTGTGTCCATATATGCTTGGTTGATAACTCATATTGCACTACACAGCTTTTGTCCACACAAAAGCTCTCTAGATTAAACATGTCTTTCCCCATTTTCATTTTCATTTTCAACTTTGTTCTGAAACACATCAACATAAGGAAAAAGTTGTTATATGGTCTTGAAATCATCAGGAGATAACTTTTTCTTTTGTCTTATCTGACCTTATGTCTTTTTCTAGCTGTTTCATTCGACTTGAATACATCTTGAATACATCTTTGAATACAAGATTGAATACATCTTCCTTCATACTTAATATGACCAGTCCCTGAAGTAACTTTCATAAACTTTTTCAACTTACAGTGTTATTCTTTTGGTAAAATCCATAAAAAGAAGGACTTTGTTTCTTTATTTGTTCTATTCTGTGTTCACATGTGGGCTTTGGGTGTTGCTCTCTGGCAGGTGAAACAGACAGTTAAGATCTCTGTTTCAGTGCAAAGGGAGGACAGATGAGCGTGACATAACACAATAGTGGACATGGACAAACACACATGCACACAGACACTCCCCCATACCAGAACAGCTGTGTGAAGGAGTGGTCCTTGCTTCTCACAGAGAGAGAGCGAGCGAGGGAGGGTCTGAAGTGATAGAGGAAAACACTCTTGAGAACTCCACATGGTAAAGTTCAGAAACAGAGAGGAGTGGAAGAACAGAAAGAGAACCTCAGCCAGGGGAGAGCAGCAGAGAAGGAAGAATACCCTCAGGGTGTGCAGGCTGTTGCAGAACTCTGGTGTTAGTTTGCCTCTCAGTCCTGTGCGAGACATAGCCTGGTTTATTATTCTGCGACTGACGTTTGATTTGAGGCTTTAGCTCTTGGTCCTTCTGAAGTGAGTGAGTTGTGGATCATGCAGGGCAGGGCTGGACGAGCCGCCCGTAAGGATGCAGTGTGTGAAACAACTCAGCAGGGAAGGAGTGTGGGGGAGATGGAGATAGAGGGGGAAACAGCAGCGCCCGTAGGGGTAAGTTTCTAATATGACAATTTTAAGCACAATGAACAAGTCTGACTTACAGCTATAATGATGTACTATACCATATTAGTATCAAAATAAAACTAAAACAAAATACAATGTTTTTTTCCTATGTAAAAAGTAAAATTAAGTCAGATTTAAGATGAATGGCACTAACTTTTAAAAAAAAATTATTTTCAGTTAAGCACATTTCCCTTCAAATTCTCATTACTGTGAAACAGACTGAGTACTATATTCCGAATAATTATCTTTAGAGTTGTTTAGTATTTCCCATTATTCTGAAAGAAAAAAACAACACCACCAAATACTGTAAACAATGCAATAATTTTTTAGGAACAATAAATGCTACTCTGAAAGAAATTTGATGTACAAACAATTTGAACTCTGAAATTGCTTGTACATTTAAAAAAAAAAGCATTACAAAGAAACAGCAAGTAACACATTTAATAAAATGTGAAATATTGAAGTAGAAAAACTGAAGTAGTATTTCTTGTAAAACATACTACAATCATCTTTGTTTTATTTACAACTTAGGAAAAAAACATACTACAATAAGTTTTATTTGCAACTTCAAAAAAATATTTGTTTACAGTGTACACAAACTAGTTTGGTAAACAGTTTTCACTGAGAAATTCCTACATTTCATAATTACAAAATACATAAATAATAAAAAAAAGTAGGTAGAAGTTTGAAGTAGAAAGACTTCAAAGCCTACTTTTGTAAATTTTCTTGTAAAACTTTCTCCAGTAATATTTATTTACAACTTTTCCTTTTTTTTTTTACTGTGTACCATGTTTGAATACTTAATTTTAAGAATAATTTATGAATAAATAATAATCAGTAAATAATAATGGGTTTACTGCATCATTCAAATAAAATTATTAAAATAAAGTTATAAAACATAATATTTCAAAAAGCCAAAATCATTTATTTGTGGATTTTGAGGGTAAAATATAATCTAGACAGGTTTTATGATTCACCAAATAAGTGAAAACAAATTTAATGTGTTGAGTATGCTTATGTACAGTGTGTGTGAGAATGTTGATGTACTGTGTGTGTGTGTGTGTGTGTGTGTTTAGAGTTGTTGCACCTGTGTTGGCATACGCCCTCTTTATTGGCATATAGTGAAGCTCAGATCAGCTCACAAAGTTTTGCTTCAAAAACGTTCCTGATTTATTGAATTGTAGAATGAAATTGTGTGTGTTTTTCTGTGTGTATGGTGTGTGTCCATGTGTCTGTGGCAAATCAGAGCAAGAGTACAAGGATTTACAGCCCAGTTAAACAGCGAGGGCCGTCTGCTCCTACCTTAAGATCCTCCCTCGGCCCGAAGGGAGGGAGACAGTTTAATGAGATTCCCTTTCCCCTCCTCTTCCTTCACAGTTCCAGCTTGACATTTGACACAACTCATTTCTGCAGTTCTGCACACATAAACACGTGTGTGTGCAAATGAGTGTGCCAGAAGTGTGTCAGGATGTTCTTCAAAAAGAAGCATCAGTGTCTTCCAAATGCTGTACATACGTATGTGTGTGCAAGTGTTTAAATGACTGTGCCTAGCCTTGGCAAGTTCCTAATTAGTCTCATATTGTATTCATTAGTAGGTGTTTGTGTTGGCTATGTTGAGTGACCTGTGGGAATTGCGGTTCAGCCTAGCGGCTGGCATTCAGGCTGGCATGTTGGCTGCTTGTGTTGCCAGAATATTGATCATTTTTTTAAATCCATGCAAAGTGTAAGACTAAAACACTTCTGAATGAAGGAGATATGACAATTCACAGAGCGCATAGTTTATTACATTTTTTATTATGCATGTATGTTTAGAACAGGTGTTATTTTGAGTTGTAGAACAGACCTGATAAATTGATATGTGATGTTTACTAAGCTTCTATAATGTGCTACATGTGAATTTACGCAAGAAATGTGAACGTAACACTGTAAATGTAACAGTGTAGTACTAGAGCGCATTCCTCAGCAGGGAGTCCCCGTCAACGCACGCAATAAGTGGATTATTGCCAAGAAATTCTCCACACACAAGCACATTGGTTTAAACCCAACAGGATTTTTATAAAGACTTAATGGAGATCTCTGTTTACACTACTTTTAATATTGTATCTTAAAATAAAATTAAATAAATAAATATAAAAATAAAATTAGATTCACCTGAGTGTTGCTAACATGCAATAGTACAAGTGGTATTAAATTTGAAGTGGAATAGGTCAGGTTTTCAATTTGTCTTGGATGAATTCAATGAGAAATGTCCGTTCAAACTGAAAACTCTGACTTCTAACTACACACTACAAAGGAGTAGTTCACCCAAAAATAAAAATTTGATGAAAAGTTAACCTCAGGGCATCCTCGATGTAGATGAGTTTGTTACTTCATTGGACAAATTTGTAGAAATTTAGCATTACATGCCCACCAATAGATCCTCTGCAGTGAATGGGTGCCGTCAGAATGAGAGTTCAAACAACTGATAAAAACATCACAATAATCCAGAGGTAACGACTCCAGTCCAGTTCATTTATTGTAAAGTGAAAAGCTGCTTGATTGTAGGATGTTTTTACCATCAAACTGTTGTTTCAGGCTAAAATATGAGAGAATCAGGACAGAGAGAAATATGCACAGATCAAGCACCGTTTACACGCAAAAACAGCTCAAAACTGTTTTTAAAACAAATAATGTGATATCTTTATTAGCTGTTTGAACTCTCATTCTGATGGCACCCATTCACTGCAGAGGATCCATTTGCAAGCAAGCGATGTAATGCTAAATTTCTCCAAATCTGTTATATGCTGAAGAAACAAACTCATTCACATCTTGAATGGCCTGACTCGGGTTAGTAAATTTGAAGCTAATTTTCATTTTTAGGTGAAAACAGTCCTTGTATATCTAGATAAATCAGAGTACAGTTTGTGACATTGTCTTTTTTGAAACTTGAGTCTTTTTCTCAGGAGAAAATCTGAGATAAAGGAGATTTCATTAGATTGCTCATTAGGAGAAACAACTGAAATATCACAAGAACAGCTTATGATTGTATTGCAATTTTTACAGTTTTTTTCTGATTCTGACTGTCATTTAAATGTGTACTGGCACATTTCATCATTTTTTCAGCTCATTGTTTGCACACTAATATATTAAGGAAGAGATTGACATCCCAATATTAAATGTATTTACACAGACATATTGTACATCAAAGGCATATTGTGTTTAATATGTACTTACTTGATTGTCTGAACACATTTCAGAGATGGCTGTGGCAAACAGCTTCATGAAACTGTGTGTGCGTGTTGGACAGGAAATATTTCTCCCCAGAGGTTAGCATCTTTTCAATTATATGTTAGCCAGTTAGTGCCTGAGGCCTGCCACTCAGTGCTGTGTGTCCCCATAAAGCAATGATGTCACAATGGACATTGTAACAGAGACCTATTCGCCTGTCTTTATTGGATGATGTAGGCTTGTTGGTGCTGACCATAGCCAATCATAGCGTGGGTTATGGGAAGCAGTGTGTGAACTGCCTGGTACAGTTCAACACAATACTCATTCACAACTCTCTTATGCCTTCACTTCTCTCTCTCTCACTCACTAACAAACAGAACAGAGTATCTGGGCACAAAGACATTTGTGTTTAACTTTGGTTACTGTTGATGTTGTCACATCATTGAATATGTTGTATTTTGAAATTTTGTACCACATTATTTCAGTATTGTATTAACTAATCTATCTAATACAGAGGAGTTTACCTGACAAATAGAATGCCTTAAAGGGATGATATTATTTCCTTGATCCTTTGAGATACCAAAGTTCATTGTTTGTTGAATTGATACTATAACATTCAGATCTCCAACGTTTTCCCAGTCCCTAGAGACTAAGATATAAAAAAAAGAAATGGCTTGTTCTCAACTTTATGACTTCTAAAATGAATTGTTCTCAACTTACTTCTGAAATGAGAAGACAAACCCTGCCTCTGAATATGCATACTTACTTATACAGTATATAGTAGATAAAAACTTGATGAGTAGTATGTTTGAACCCATAGTATTCATAAAACAGTGGGAGAAAAGTACCCAGATGACTTTTTACTTCCGGCGAGATTGTGAAGTACACATCTTTGTATCCCATACACAACACTTTGCTATCCCATGAGGGTACAGGAGGTTTTGTCAATGGATTTGTCAATGCAATTGACCCTTATTGGGTCACATAAATGTGACAATGTGGCAGATGTAGTACATTCAAATTTCATACTATATACACATAGAATATTTTCTAACAGTCTCAGTATAAATTCATATACATTATTCATAAAATTCATATACATTTTCATATACATTCATATATATAAACATTAGTGTAAATAGTGTAAAAAAACATTCTTACATTTTACAAATGATTTACACAGTAAATTAAAAGTGTACCTCAGAAAAAAATAGTATAATACTCCCTTAATGTCCCGACTGAATTCAGAAGAGTAGACATACCTTTGGTAACACAACAGATTGGTCTGACGATCTGCAGTCACTTAACAAAAGCAAATGTTACAGCTCTTCCATAAACCTTTTTAACTGATGGTCATTCATGGTTCATTTGGTTCCTGATTTTATTTTGTTGTCTTGAACATTTAATTTGTTCATCTGGTTTACTCCTGTTAAACTTGTGTGTGTGTTTTTCTCCAGGTAAAACCAAAAGTGATTGAGCCGTTGGACTATGAGAGCGTACTTGTCCAGAGGAAAACGCAAATACTAAGTGATGTCCTCAGAGACATGCTGCAGTTTCCTATTGATGACTTTCAGGTAAGAACGTCTGTTTATCTGCTCCCCGCTTAGTATCCATTCCTTCATTCTTCTGCTGTCTATTTTTTTCTGCTAGAGGCACATGTACACTTTAGTTCTGTCAGTATTTTTTGTTCTCTTCTTATCTGAATTCATGCTGCGATTTCCTCTGAACTGTTATTTTTCAGCATGATTCCGAGCACTGAGTAACCTGTGCAGATGTTAGTTTTCACAGTCTCTCAGTGGTGTGTCTTGAGTTTGCTTCCTCCTTCGGCTCGCTAGGCATACATCACTGTTCTTTCAGTGTTCATGAGGGCCTGCTTTTCCATCACAACCATTATACAACCCTCAAATAACATTACGGTAACATTGTCTCAGGGGATTTCTCAAGCTGCTTCTCTGAATGGAACCATCTACTTGTTTTCCTTTAGAAAGGGGTGTGTATGCGAGAGATCATTGTTATGGGCCTTGGTTTATGAGGAACAGAAACAAAACTGTGTTCTGCGAGCAACAGCCCAGTTAGCTGAAACCAAACAATTCAATTTTAGGATTAGCATTAGGAAATTAAACCTACATCTAATGAGAAATTCTAAATCTAATTGTAAAAATGTAAATGTTAAATATAATTCTCAGTCTCAAATCAAAAATCTTGTTAGTCTTAATAGTATTATGAAGACTGGCACTCCATTTATGTGTATGCATATGACATATACTGTACTGTATGTGGTCACATTCTACATAAAGCCTAAATCTAACACTCAGACAAACATCTCAGCATTTTTCGCATTTTATTAAGACATAATTTATAATGTTTATTAAAGCTGCAGTCCGTAAGTTTTGCCTCTTTGTCGCCATATCTGTTTGAAAACCTGGAATTGCAGCTGTCTGCGGAATTATCTAGCTTGCGTGGGTTGTGAGTCGGCACGACTCGAGCACGGATGAATCTAATGTTCTGAAGAGTATGTGTGGCCGTCAGTCACTGCACCGGTGTGGATATTTACTGTACTTCGCAATCACAGATTCTAGCCTATGTCTTGGAATATGAACCAAATAAGAATTTTCACCGTATATTGCCATCTGAACAAGTAAGTAACAAGCCTGCCACGTTTGTTCGTAATGGTGATTAAATCTAAAGATCGGTTAGCTCATATCACATCAATCCGTTCAAATTATTATTATGGTTATACTTTATTCTCAAATGATTAATGCTAACAACATCAGCATTGGTGACTATGAGGATAGTGTGTATTAGCGTGTAAATTTCAATTTCTGCACAGTCTAATCTAATTGTCATACTCTTCGAATTTCATATTAAGAAATTATTTTAACCCAAAAAGCTAATTATGCTCCCTTCGAACTGGTTTTCTTTAAAATACAAATCTTTGTAATCCCAGGCTATCTGTAATCAGAAGCACATTTATAACGGGAATATAATTTAATTTCATTCACGTGTTTCATATTAACACATAATCCTTTATGGATTACAATCCGCCATCAAAATGATACATTTAATTATTCCAGCTGCTGTGAGAAAAGGCTATAAACGCTCGGCCACCTGCAGGATCCTCACATGCGATAGCCTAGTAGCCGGGACAACTTCTTTATGTTTACAGACGTGACGTAATGACGCAGTGCCATGCTCGAATTATAAGCTAACCATTGTGAATCGGGCTAAAGTAAGGTGATAGTTTTGAACACTGGCTGGTTATGTACTTGCTCAAATATTGATTTCGGATAATTTTCAACCAAAAAATGTTACGGACTGCAGCTTTAAGCATTTTCTTTTTGGTGACCATTACAAATGTTAACTAAATGTTAAGTATTGTATTTTATACATTACACAATAAATATAAATCATTGTAACTCATTTTAGATATAAAAATACACTTACAAATTGAACACACACACACACACACACACACTTAGGCTCTCATACAATGCTTCAGCAGTGTATAAAGTCATGCCCAGTCCAGACAAGGCTAGTAAACTGACTCCAGAGCATAACGCCTCAGACTGGTTAGGGATGAGTTCACCAAGATTATTTTCAATGCATAATTTACTTATTTAAGATTTTACAAGCACACAAGCTGGTTAAAATGAGCATAGCGCTTCATGTAAAACCCAGGGCTGTACAGCAATGGACAATTTAGCTTCATGGTCAATGTTGGTTTCACATCAGGCCTCAGGGTCTATAGCACAGAGATATTCACATGTGTGCTGGAGTATGAATGCAGACTGAGATGATGTGTCCTAGAAAGGCACATCTGAGACTCTGTATAATGATAGAGTTAGAGACAAGACCCTGTGCTAGTTATATTAAATCAGTCCATGTCCTCACTACACTGGGAAAAAATATATAATTTGGACCAACTTAAAAATCAAATATGATTCATTTTATTGCTACAAAAAATGTCAAGATTTACACTGAACAATCTTTTTTATGCATGTATCCATGTAGATCTCCACTTTGAAGCGTCAGGGCAGAACTCTGTACTCTTCAGTACCAGATGGGGCAGAAAAGAGAGCCAGCAGCCTGCTTGTGCAGGAGGTAAGACCTCATATGCATATAACATACACTCATGGATCAGATCGAAAAGAGTGTGAATTATTAATGAATTGCATTCATTGATAGCGTTGTTTATTTGTACATGTTGTATTGAGTTAGCATAAGATTCATTAAAGGAATTATGCAAATCGGACTGCAAACCAATAATTTTGAAGCCTAGTCTAATGCTATTTGCATGCTGCTACAGCATTTGCATTCCACAATTTAAAGGTCGGATCTGAGAGGATGCAGTGGAATACCACAATCTGGCACACTTTACTGAGACTGTACTACATTTCCCAGTCACTGCAGTCCAAGCACCCGAATCATCTCTTTAAAATGCACTTGAACGCGTGTCTGGATATATGCCTGGTTACGGTTCTCTTCTCAGGCATTTGATCATCAATTACTGCTGTTAGATCAGACAATGCACTTAAACATCTTGCCGTAATAGTGCAAATAGTGCAAAGTCAATTGTGTATTTTTTGCAAACAAGTGTAATCTAAGCTTAATTTTAAGCATTATTTACATTAAAATGAGATGTGTTAGTTCTTATAAGAATAATATGACTCATGAATAATATCAATTTAACCCTATAAAGCCTATATTATCATATTTGATATGCAAATTTCTAAGGCCTCTAAGTGGCCTTATCATCTCTTTAACATCTCTTTCAGAAATGTTTACCTTCAGGACGTGATAAACACTTTTTTTTTGCCATGAAATCTTTACTTATTTTTATAAAGCAACTTATAATGCTCAGCAAAAAATACATGTTTTATCACAGACTATCATTGATCATATTGGAAGGAATAAGACCTTAGATACAAGTAAAACCAGAGCAATGTATTGAACAAACAGAAATTGTCAACAGGTCAAAACAGATTCCTAGAAATTCCACATTTATGTTACTTCTTCAATAATTCTATTATATGTGTATATGCATTTGCATTAGAATAAACCGTATGTGTGTGTGAGGTCTGGGTCAGGCTAGGGTTGTGTGGATATCACGGGCATTGGGCGTCGTCAACAGAGAGCGTAAAATGATACTTCCTCCCCGCTAAAGAGCTCAATGACATCATCAAGGACAGCTGGGCCAGAACCAGGCAGTTTTCCAGCTTTTCACAAATCAAAACATCTGCCTGGGCTGTTAGTCATGTGCACACGTCCACTGTACACCCCAGAACAATATGCATTCTGAAGGACTGTTCTGTTAAACTTGAAAACAACTTCTTGGAAACAACTTTGTCTGACATAAAATGTGCGATTGAGTCATTGAGTAAACATTTATAATTATTTTACTCCAGAGCCAATGTCATTTTGTTTCAAAAGAGTTGTAATTAAATCTGATCCACAAGGGAAGGCAAACAAGATGAGCTGCCCAAGAAATTTTCATTTATTTCATAATGTCATAAGTCATCAGTGTTGCTGGTTTTGGTGGTTTAGTTGTCCAAATGCTTTTTGTTTTAGTATCAGGAAAAAAACAATAACTTCAAAATAACTAATGTTTAGTCAAGCGTCACTATTACTGTTGTTCATATTTAGGGTTAGTCTGATTATTAAACAGACCCTCCTTTTACACTTTGTACTGTGGACGTAAATGAGACCTCAGATTTAATTTTAAGTGATAAAATGGGCACAAATATCCTACAGTGAAATACAATCAGAAGCAAAACTTTTAGGCAACCAGCTTCAGGACTTTTTTGAGTTTACTCAAATTAAGGAAAAAGCAGTTGTATAAATTTAATTAAAGTTGTGTGAGTCCGCTTAAAAATTATGTAGATTTATTATTTAGGTTATTTAGATTTATCTCTATGTCCCCGAACGAGTTTGTAGAAATTGATGCCATGAAATTGAAGAAATGTCACCAATTGAACACTAATCGCACTAATGGTGACTTAACATAAACATATAACTTCTTTTAACAAAATGTATTCAAAACTAATTCTGAATAATAAATATTTGCATGTGCTCATAAATCCCTATTCTTTTAACCAAAAACACTAATTATTCAAGGGCAAGGAATTATGGGTGATGAGTGATCTGCTCAGCAGCCTGTTAGGCTGCGTTTACACTTGGCATTAACATGCGACCTGTATCCGGATGTTGTCCACATACACATTGAAAAGACCAGTGTAAACGCACTTCTGATCGGAATGTTATCCGATTAGCATGTCCTGGTCCAGAAGTAGTCAAGGACGCATTGTGATTGGATCACGATAGATTGCGGCGTGTTCTAATTGACTGATGATCCGATCTGCTTGATCAGATTGCGGTGATCGCATGTTAAAGCCAAGTATAAACGCAGCCTTAGTTTGACCCTCCTCTCCAAACTTGACGTTCTTGCTTTTTAATATTTTAAGTTGCTCATAATAAATGGCTTAAAAAATTACTTGATTAAATACTGTGTTTATTTATTCAGTGTCAACTTTTCAAAAATGGAAGTGGGAGTTTTTAGATTGTAGTAACCACTCAGAACACCACAACACACACACACACACACACACACACACACACACACACAAACAAACAAACTGCTTCATAAGTACAACTCATGTTTTGTCCAGATAATGTAAAAATCTAGTTTTTATTTACATTTTTTACTTTATATTTTTTATTTTATTGTATTTCTATTTTACCCCAAAGGAATAATAAAACTAACAGATGGAGTACAGAGACAGATAGTTTAGAATAAGCACTTGAATGCTTAGTTCAGAATGGTCTTAAATCTACTTTGTCAACTGATCTACTCTCTCGCTGCCTTCCTTTTTCTTTCCGTTAATTGGATTTAAAATAAGAAAGTCGTTTTGGGTTTTAGAGGCTTTTAGTTTCATCTTATCCCTTTAAGAACTGCTGAGGACTGAATGCTTGCCTTGCCAACAAAGCAAATAGAATTGAATCTGCTTTAATGTAATGCCCATATGATATATTAGTGTCTGTTTGTGGTGCAGTGTGGTGACAGCTTTAACAGTGATTAGCACAGGGATACAGTCAGGAAATTATTTTCTAAAAAGCTGTTGCCATAGATTGCTTTGGAAAACATGATTCTTATTATATTGCTGGTAGTGTATTAGCCTTTTTGGGGTTTTGGGTCCTTGTATGTGTGTGCTTGCTGGCATATTTGTTTATGTGCTTTCCGTATGACAGTAGAGAGAAGACAGACATGTTTTTTTTTCTTTTTTCTTTTACAGTGCATCAAGACCTACAACTCAGACTGGCATGTCGTGAACTACAAGTATGAAGATTATTCTGGAGACTTTCGCCAACTTCCAAAGTAAGGAACATAAGACTGCTAAAAGTGATCTAAAGAAAGAGAAAAGCAATGGAAAGAGGCGAAGATAGTTATTTTAAGTCCAGCTGTTCTTTGCACATCACAAGTGGTTGACTGATATGTTGGCAAATATTTGTCATTTTTTAATTTTTGGCATCGAATATTTTTTAAAAGATTTTCTGTTTGTCCTACAAGTATCGGAAGCAGTACTTTTAATTTGACAGCACCAGGACTTTTATTTGGGTAGTGCTATTTATTTGAACAGTTCAAAAAAAATTATTCAACAGAAATGTTAAATAAGGAAAGTAAATGGAAGGTCATTTTTATAGCCGTTACATTTCTATTATTAGTAATACTTTCTCATATTTTCATCATTTACAAATACACATATATATGTAATTTTAACAAGTCATTGAATATGTAGTAAATATTTAAATCCAATTATTTTATTTAGTGTGATATCATTGAAGTAGTGGTTGACTGGCATATTGCAAAGTAAATAAATAGGCCGATATTTGACCTTTTTAAATTATTAGTAGTAATTTTTCTGTTTGGTCTTTAAGTTTTTGAAGCAGGACATTTTATTTTCGATAGCTCTGAGAATCATTTATACTTAGTAATCACAGATTCTAGCCTACGTCTTGGAATATATGACCCAAATAAGAATTTTCACCGGATATTGTCATCTGAACAAGTAAGTAACAAGTCTGCCAGGTTTGTTCTGACCCACTGAGGAAAAAAGCATTACAATAAATCATGCTACCAATGGTGATTTAATCTAAATTAGCTCATATCACATCAAACCGTGCAAATTATTATTATTGTTATACTTTATTCTCAGATTATTAATGTTAACAACATCAGCATTGCGTGACTATGAGTATAGTGTGTGTGTAGATTTCAATTTCTGTACAGTCTAATCTCTAATTGTCATACCATTTCGAATTTCATACCAAGAAATTCTTTTAACCCAAAAAGCAAACTATGCTCCTTTCGAACTGGTTTTCTTTAAATACAAATCTTGTGTAATCCCAGGCTATCTGTATTCAGCAGCACATTTAAAACTGAATATCATTTCATTTCATTCACATGTGTTTCATATAATCCTTTCTGGATTACAATCCGCCATTTAATTATTCCAGCTGCTGTGAGAAAAGGCTATAAATGATCCGCCACCTGCAGGATCCTCACATGCGATAGCCTAGTAGCCGGGACAACTTCTTTGTTTACAGACGTGACGTAATGACGCAGTGCCATGCTCGAATTTCCCGCAAAAACCAACCCGTACCACTCAAATTAGAAAACATTATTACAACCTAACCGTTATGAATCGGGCTAAAGTAAGGTGATAGTTTTGAACACTGGTTGGTTATGTACTTGCTCAAATATTGATTTTGGATCATTTTTAACCAAAGAAAGTTACGGACTGCAGCTTTAATATAAATTTTATTTAAAAATGTATTAATGTATCTAATTGAAAATAAATATCACATTTAGTTTACTATTGTTATGTATATTCTATTTACTATCTTTAAATTAAACTGTGATAAATCGGCGATTATATCACCAATTAGCAACTCTGCACTTTTAGATATATCGGTTGACCTCTACTTAGAAAGCAGCTGCCTATGCAAGTAGTCGACAGCAAGGCAGCTCACTAGGTATTGGAACAGAGCCCAAGAGTTATTGTTTGCCAACAGTGTGTTTGTGTGTGTGTGTGTGTGTGCGTGTGCGAAAAAGAGAGATGCTATTTTACTCGCTAATTTTATCAGTGTCCTCATCCTGTCCTGCCCCTGTGTTGACAGCGAGGTCTCGTCCAGAGCTAAATCGGGAATTGTGCCTTTCTTCACACAACAACAACCCATCAGCAGCCCATTTCCTCCTCTCTTTTGCTTTCTCTTCCTCTCTATTTTGTCATTCAGTACATACATACTCCACCTGTTTCAGGACAGGGCAGCAACCACTGATGTCACTTCCTGTCTTAACTAACTGATGGAGCAATTATGGCTTAGCGGTCAATAACTGGCAAATCACATTGTGGAGATCAGGAGACAGCCAGTGTGGCATTTGGTAAAGGAAGCAGGAGGGATGATGGTGATGGAGGAGACAGAGATAATGTGTGCTGCGTACATGAAGCTCCTTCGTCATCATCATCATGAGCAACATTACAATCCGCCCACTACTCCTTCATGAAAGTTCTGCTAATGCAATTTCCTTGAACACACATACAGTAGTCAAACACTCGCACATGCACACACTCATCTGTGTTTTGCATCAGCTGTGTGAGTGAAGAGCAACAGTGTCCTTGAGGTATAAGCACTGAACCTTTTTGTTAGACTTACAATATGTCCTAAAGACATGAATGATCATTTAGCTTGTTGAGATTTTTTTTCCACCTGGAAACCACATAGCCACCCACTAAAAACCACTGAGAACACCTTAGAAAAAGCTAGCAACACTCAGGTAACCACCCCTCAGTACTCTAGCGTTGTGATGTTGACTTTTTCACAGGCAAAAAATAGTAAAAGTCTATGTGTCTTATGTTTGTTTTTTGTATTTTGTTCCTTTACAGTAAAGTTCCTCGGCCAGAGAAACTAGCTAGTCACGTATTTGAGGTGGACGAGGATGCAGATAAGGAGGAGGTAAGGGTGAATTGCCTATGATTCCTCATTGTTTTCCCTGGGAAAACAAACAAACAAAAAACACTTGTAGCAGGGGTTGATTTTAAGTCAAACTAACAGATTTTTTTGTTTAGTTATATGAAAATCATGTTAAAACTATTTTGGAAATGTTTTATTATGCTTTCTTAATTTTTCATCTCAAAAGACTTTTATGTACAGTTTTTTACACTTGCAGTCTACGAAGCTATGAAAAAATTGATTATATAAATATAAATTATTATTATGAATTATTATTTTTATTTTATTAAGTGCCAGAAGACTTTTATTTTGAAAGCAGTGAGAACCAAGAATTATGAACCCAGAATTATGTTTCAAATTATGATTGCAAAGAGCAAAAAATATTAGCTATTTTAACATTTGTTGACAATGTTGTAGCGCGGCGAACAATTTTGTCTCTAATGCAGTTTTTTTCTAAATTTAACTACAGTGTCAGTGAAGAACATGATTAAGATGAAATATTGTAAAATAAAATAATAAAAAATAAAATGAAATAATAAAGTGATATACTTTTACTTGAAACAAAAGTGATAAAAGCTAAAAAGGTCATTATAATTACAATCTAGCTGTAATTAAAAAAAAACTAAAACGTGGAAATATTATTTAATTGCATGTAATTAGGTTACATAAATTATTAAATGTGAAACTTGAGTCAAATGTTAAATGTTCAAATCTATCATCTGTCTATCTATCTATCTATCTATCTATCTATCTATCTATCTATCTATCTATCTATCTATCTATCTATCTATCTATCTATCATTTATTTATTTTATTTTTAACCCACAAATGTGCCATTTATGATTCAGAATGCGGCACTGTAATTACAGGGATTAATGTCATTATGCAGCCAGGAATTTGATCACATTCAGCTGTTTAAACTCACTCTGTCTTGACCTTTGTTTGATAAACTCATGAAAGAGCACAAGAAACTCATGTGCTATTATTTCTTTACTCTACCATTTTCCTTAGTATGGTGACAGGCAGAGGAAATGGTATTCACCATATCTACATACATGCACCATACTTCATCAGCCTATTACAACACATGATTTCTCTCGCTCTCCTTTTCTCTGTTCTCACTGGCTGATAAGCAGAATAAATAAATAATAAGGAACTTACAGCTCATTAGCAATGCGTTTGTGCGGAGCCTCTGGGACTACATTAGCCTTAGAGAAAGAGCAGACGCAGGACTCTGTCTCTGGGCTATCTGATTCCCTGATTGGGTTTCACCTACATTTCCCAGAATTCCAGCTCCATGTCTGCCGTTCTGTCTGAGCGCTCACTCAGGGATGGAGTTTGTTTGTACAGTTTGAAGGCTGTTCCCTGTAGGAATGAGCAAGAACATAAATAATGGAGGGGGTCAGGTGAAAATGGACTTCATGTTGAAACACGGAGGAGGGCGTCCAGAGGCTCTAATGTGGGAAACTGTGTTAGATATCGACATGTTTTTGTTCAGGCTTGAAGAAACAGATGAAGTCACAGTGTGTGGGTGTATGATTGCACCTGTGTGTTCTTATATGTGCTTGTTATGTTCTTCCCTGGTTCCTGAAGGATGCTGCCTCATTGGGCTCTCAAAGAGGGGGCGTGTCCAAACACGGCTGGCTGTATAAAGCAAACATGAACAGTGCCATCAGTGTTACCATGAGGGTGAGTTAGCAATATACACAAGCCCTTTTCAGATTTAATGATGATGAATTTGTGATTGAGATGATCACTATGTTTGAAATAAAATAGTAGCATACTGAATAGAACACAAACTATATATAAATATATATAAAACACAACACATTATGCAAAGATAAACATTTCATAAATTAGTAGGCTACATTGTTGTCACCACAATGCATGCTTAATTGGAATCTCTACTCAAAGCTGAAAATAAAATAAATCTTGCTCGCAAATTACACAGCTGTTATTCATATGACCCCAGTTGATCAATCAGTGTTATTCTGAAGTGAAACAATATGTGTATGTGGAATAAAATACTACTATTTTAAACTTTTTATGCTATAAAGCATCACTGATAGGTTATAGTATCTCTTTAATTCATTAAAAGCATAGTTAAAACAAAAAAGAAAGTACCGTCATCATTTACTCACTCTGAAGTTGTTCCACAGATGTATGAGTTTCTTTCTTCTGTTGACACAAAAGAAGATATTTCAGAGTTTTGTTATCAAAACAGTTGACGGTAGCCATTGACTTCCATAGTATGGAAAAAATACTATGCAAGTTAATGGCTACCAGCAACTATTTGGTTACCGACATCCTTTAAAATATCTTCATTTGTGTTCAGCAGAAGAAAGAAACTACAGGATTTGGAAAAGCTTGAGGGCGAGTAAATGATGACAAAATCTTTAAGTGGCATTCATAGTTATTACCTCAAAAATATTCTTTATTTTATTCAAATAATAAGTTGAAATGGTTGAATATGGTTGATATTGCTTCCAGTTCATTTGTCACACTAAATGGTCAAGTAGAGTGCATTGCATTGTGGGATATAGTAATGTGCTGTAGTTGCACACTGCATGTTTTGAAAAATGTTCATGCATACAGGAGATTTTCATATCTTGCATGGTATGCATACTGCACACTGCAAAAATAGTAGTATTTTTGAGATCCGAGCATAACCATAGCATCAAGTTTTGATGTCATTGACATGACATGGAGTGCAGTTTCTGCATAGCTTTATGTTCAGCTGCTTGTTTTTAGTTACGGACAGAGCTATGCAAATTCTGACCCTTAGTCCTGCTCTAAGAAGCAGATTTGTGCTCACCATGCGATAGACAGGAAGTGGGGCCTTACCAACTTCCACTTCTCACTAATCCATTTTCCCATGGTCCCATTCCACTAGATGCTATTTTTAGAATGAACATAGAGTGTTTACATCTGCTATTTTCATTTAATGATCTTTGCGTTCTCTCTTTCTTTCCCTTTAGTCTTTTAAGAGAAGGTATTTCCATTTGACCCAGCTGGGAGATGGATCATACAACTTGAACTTCTACAAAGATGAGAAAATATCTAAGGAACCCAAGGGAACCATCTTCTTGGACTCCTGCATGGGTGTCATCCAGGTAACTACCAGTGTAAGAATCCATGACATGTTTAAAAATGCAGTTCATACATGTATTGGCTCAAATGGACCTGTTCTATGGTGAACAAGTTTTTAATTTTTTAATTTATATATAAATTTGGTTTAGTTTCAAAATTAAAATAAATTTGTAAATTTTCTGGGTATATAAAGTTAAAAAAAAAAGTATGGTTATGCTGTCCTTATGTCATAAAGAAAGGAAAAGGCCTTTCCTCAAAAAATGTGTGAAAAGAAAACTACATGAAGTATTTTTTTATCTTTTATTTTATTTTGAAAATATATCTTAACAAAAAGTCATTTGGTGCAACCAATCTGCATAAATATATAATATAATATATTCCAGCAGACCTCTCATTACTCTGTCAAAATAGATAATATGACCTTTTTATGACAAGGTTAGTTCAGGTTCTAAAATGGCATGTGGTACAACTCATATATTAATAATAAATATTTCTAAATTAATAATATTACATAAAATATAACTAAAAACTTATTTTTTCTTGGAAAATAATGATAATCAGATTTATTCAGTGTGTAAGGAAAATGTTATTTATGTTTATCAGTCTGTTACTTCTATTGAAACTCATTATACTGTAATTGACTGTAATTATTGCTTTTTTACTGAGGGATCGAACCAAGCTAACATGATACTCTGTAGTAATCAACATTGTTCCACAAATTTTATCGATGCAGCTTAACTTGTATTGAACCCAGAACATTCCTTTTAAAGTTCATAAGGACGCCAGAAGAATAAATGCTTTGTTTTGTGTATTTACTGCAGCACAAAGCAGTTTATAGAAGGAGTTCAGATCTCTAATAACATCCTCATGAGTCCCTTCCTTTGTCTCGACCAAGAGGGGATATCAGTGTTTGGATGGCCAGTTCCTCAGATGGGGCTACTCAGGGTTGCAGAGAAAGAGAAAAAGATAAAAACGAGCGAGAGGTACAGAGGAAAAGATGAGGTCCAGCCTAATTCACGCATGATTTCTCCCAGGGTCAAATATTTCCATTTTCTCCTGTGGTGCGCACAGTGTGTGTGTGAGTGCAAATGTGATCACATTCCTCGATTCACCAGCCCTCCTGAAAGAATAAAATACTTCTTTGGTATGCGCAACCTGTTTTCAACATCTGTTTTTAGACATTTTGTCTTTTTTCCACATTTCAGACAAAAGAGAAATAGTAAAAGTTATTTCTAGGTCTAAAACCTAAACATTTCAACAGGTGCACATGCAAAGCAGCCAGATATTCCTCAGCAGTCGTCTGGGAATAAATGGCTTTCAGCTCCTGCTGCAGGATGGATATATTTTCCAGAGTCATTTCTGGTGTAAATTCATCATAAATTCATAAAGTGTAAAATCATTCCAATGTCTTGGGTGTGCTCACATTCCCATAGGAAAGAAAAGTAAAAAAAGAAGAACTTATGTCTCGATTGTTTCTTCTTGACACCAATGAGCTTAGATGGAGTTCAAGTGAAGATTTTACTTCTCAGAATCTATTGTTTCTCAGATTTTTCTTCCAGAACAAATACCTCACTAATAGTCCAGTAAGTTTCATAAGAGTTTCATAAGAGATCTTACAATGTCTCAACCTTGCCAAGATACCAATCAAAAGTCAATTTCCAATTTCAATAAATTCAAAACAAAATCTCAACAAATTCTTCCAAGGCTAAATTATATGAGCTATATGCTATTCACTGCCAGTGGCATGACTAGAAATGTCTTTCTTTCTCTGTCACCATGCAGAACAGTAAGGTGCGTCGTTTTGCATTTGAGCTGAAGATGCAGGATAAAAGCACGTATCTTCTGGCGGCAGACAGCGAAGGAGAGATGGATGACTGGATCAGCACCCTCAATAAGATCCTCCACAGCAGCTTTGAGCTCGCCATGCAGGAGAGGAGGAACGGAGAACTGCACGATGGTGTGTGTTTGAGTGTGTGCACTTCACAGATGTGTATGTCTGATTTCATGTATGTTCGCTGGCATGTGTTGATACATTACTATATATATATGTGATAATATAAGATTGTTGACACAGTTAGAATACGCAGACACATATTTGCAGATCCAGCTGGCGTGGTTGTGTTTCATGTATGTGTTCTTTGAAGAGACCACCCGCTATTTAAACAACTTTTAAAAGATAGTTCCATATACCCAACACTCCTGAAGTGACGCACACATAGCCATGCACAAACAGTAACACTTAACACCTCTTAAACCCTTTGGATTTCACACAGGAGAGGAGGTTGGGAGTCTTTATTTACATTTGATGAGTTTCAAAAGGACGGCACATTCCTTTCATCTCGCCTCGAATAAAACAATAAACACCTGTCGGCCAATCAGAGTGCAGAACCAGATATAACTAATTACTTGTGGAGCTTGCTAAGGCGAGCATGACTGTTGCTATTAGTCATACTAAGGGTTTGGGATCAGAACAAACTTCTGACCCTAAGAATTATACTTTTAGTGCCTAACTCGTCTCGCAATGTTTGTTCTACGGACATGAATGATACCTCAAATCATGCAGAGGAGATATGTGCTGTTACAATAGACAGATTAATACAATAAAATGGGCAAAGAATCCTTTTGACTTGCCTTTAGGGAGGAGCCCAAATCATATCTAGGGGCTGGAATATCTTGGGAAAGAAAGCAACAACCCAGAACACCATAGAAACCACATACTGAACATATTAACCCTAGGAACCCCCTAGCAGCCACCAACAGCATCCTAGAAACAGCATTTTTACCTTTTTAAAACCACTTAGAACACCTTAGAAGCATTTGAGCTGAAGATGCAGGATAAAAGCACGTATCTTCTGGCGGCAGACAGCGAAGGAGAGATGGATGACTGGATCAGCACCCTCAATAAGATCCTCCACAGCAGCTTTGAGCTCGCCATGCAGGAGAGGAGGAACGGAGAACTGCACGATGGTGTGTGTTTGAGTGTGTGCACTTCACAGATGTGTATGTCTGATTTCATGTATGTTCGCTGGCATGTGTTGATACATTACTATATATATATGTGATAATATAAGATTGTTGACACAGTTAGAATACGCAGACACATATTTGCAGATCCAGCTGGCGTGGTTGTGTTTCATGTATGTGTTCTTTGAAGAGACCACCCGCTATTTAAACAACTTTTAAAAGATAGTTCCATATACCCAACACTCCTGAAGTGACGCACACATAGCCATGCACAAACAGTAACACTTAACACCTCTTAAACCCTTTGGATTTCACACAGGAGAGGAGGTTGGGAGTCTTTATTTACATTTGATGAGTTTCAAAAGGACGGCACATTCCTTTCATCTCGCCTCGAATAAAACAATAAACACCTGTCGGCCAATCAGAGTGCAGAACCAGATATAACTAATTACTTGTGGAGCTTGCTAAGGCGAGCATGACTGTTGCTATTAGTCATACTAAGGGTTTGGGATCAGAACAAACTTCTGACCCTAAGAATTATACTTTTAGTGCCTAACTCGTCTCGCAATGTTTGTTCTACGGACATGAATGATACCTCAAATCATGCAGAGGAGATATGTGCTGTTACAATAGACAGATTAATACAATAAAATGGGCAAAGAATCCTTTTGACTTGCCTTTAGGGAGGAGCCCAAATCATATCTAGGGGCTGGAATATCTTGGGAAAGAAACAACAACCCAGAACACCATAGAAACCACATACTGAACATATTAACCCTAGGAACCCCCTAGCAGCCACCAACAGCATCCTAGAAACAGTATTTTTACCTTTTTAAAACCACTTAGAACACCTTAGAAGCCACATACTGTAGCAACACCCTGGCAACCCTCCATCCATCCTACCATCCTAGGAACCACCCATAACACTCTAGGGACCCCCAAACAGCCACCCACAGCACCCTAGAAACCCATGAATGAATGAATGAATGATGCATTTATATAGCGCTTTGTTGTGTATTGTTGTACACCCAAAGCACTTTATAATCATGTGGGGGGGTCTCTCCTCAACCACCACCAGTGTGCAGCATCCACTTGGATGATGCGACGGCAGCCACAGGACAACGGCGCCAGTGCGCTCACCACACACCAGCTACAGGTGGAGAGGAGAGAGAGTCATAGAGCCAATCAAGTGGTTGGGGATTATTAGGAGGCCATGATTGACAAAGGCCAGGGGGGCAATTTGGCCAGGACACCGGGGTTACACCCCTACTCTTTACGAGAAGTGGCATGGGATTTTTAATGATCACATAGAGTCAGGACCTCGGTTTAACGTCTCATCCGAAAGACGGTGCTTTTTGACAGTATAGTGTCCCCGTCACTATACTGGGGCGTTAGGACCCACACAGACCACAGGGTGAGCACCCCCTGCTGGCCTCACTAACACCTCTTCCAACAGCAACCTAGTTTTCTCAGGAGGTCTCCCATCCAGGTACATGAGAGAACCACGCCGCATACCTGTGATGCTGCTGACGCAGGAGCCGGCGTTCTAGCTTTTTATGAAGCTACATTTTACTATCTATCTAAAATACTTAACTATTTTAACAATGTCCTTACTACCTTTCTGGGCCTTGAATGTGTCCGCTGCGTTGCTGTCTATGCAGGGTTAGAAAGCTCTCGGATTTAATAAAAAATATAATTTGTGCTTCAAAGATGTACAAAGGTCTTACGGGTTTGGAAAGACATGAGGGTGAGTAATTAATGACAGAATTTTAATTCCTTTAAACATGAACTATCCCTTTAAAGCCACTCTGAATACTTTAGAAACTGCATAGTTAGCATCCAAACACTCTAGGAACTCCCTCGCAACCACCCATAACACCCTAGAAACCACATATGACATATACTCATTTTTAAACCAATTTGGAATACCTAAGAAGCTTTAAAGTAATGCCCTAGTAACCACCCACGATACTCTAGCAACCACCCAAAACCCTCTAGCTTTGATCACAGGAATAAATTACATTTGTACTTTGGATCAAATAAATACAGGTTTGGTGAGCAGAAGAGAATTCTTTAAAACCATTAAAAATCTTAAAGTTCAAAAACCTTTGACTGGTAGTGTACACTCTTTAATCATAAAAAATGTAGTTTGACAGCTTTAATGTTTGAGCAGCCACATTTTTGTGTTTGTTGTTATGATTTGACACTGCTATCTGACAGTTTTCCCAGTCGCTACGTGTTGATTTATAGACATTGGGACTAATGCCTGTGCTTGCTGGTTTTGAGTGTTTCAGCACAGTTGAAAGTGTGTTTTCTCTCACGCAGATGATGAGCTAGGCAAGACAGACATCTCGCCGGGGAATTTTCAGGACAGTTTCCAGGTATTGTGAACACATAGACGCACATATAGACATGCATGATCTCCTGATTAGCTGATTATACAAACAATCATCTACAGTTTCACAGGGTGTGTGTGTGTGTGTGTGAAGGTGAATACTGGTCTTTGGCTCCTGTGTCTTGACTGTAGTATGATCTCAATGCTGGCGTCCTCGCTGTCTGCCCTCTCTCTACACATCCACAGTTTTTCCACATACCCTTAGTCCTCTAGGCTAATGTTTTCCAACCATTCCACAATGAACCACCCACACTTTGGAACACAGACACACACACATCCCATCTCTATCTTGCTCTTTATTCTCCTGTCTGCCATCTCTCTCCTCCCTGGAATCAATCATCTAGGCGCCTCTTCTCTCTAAAGTCAGAATATTTTCTCACACATCCCATGATACCTCACTTTAATGATGTTAAATACATTTATACTATTTCTTTTGTCTTATTTTGCAGTGAAAACATCTAAACATTCATAAAATGTGATGCATTTACTTCAGAATTAACAGTGTAAACAGAGATGTTAGATAATTGTGCAATTGCAAATTATGTTACAAATGCACAAAGAGTAATTCTTGTCTTCCTTCTGTTTAATAAATGTAAAAAAACATGCCATTTTAATGTTAAATCTAACTATATTTAGATTTAAAAACATTTATTTTTCAGATATATTCTCAGAAAATGAGTTATATTATGTTATTTTACTTCTCATGTGCATTAATCTTGTTTTAAGTATTTTTAGATATTCCATTGGAAACAAGACAAAATAGCAATTAAGAAAATTATTTTTATCATGCAATATGCTGGAACAGGAAACACAATCAGCTGGTAATTAGCAACTAGCAACCTGTTTTTGCTTTTCAGAGTGCGAGAGACATTGAGTCCAAGATGAGGAGTGAAACTCGTCTGAAACTCTTTACTCTGGACCCTGACACACAGGTGAGCCGCAGCTCCAATAATACATAATCCATTAAATCGCAGGGTGAGCTACTGGTTTTTAAGCTTTAAGTTTTAATGTGTGTATGTTTTGGCCTGTAGAGACTCGATTTGTCTGGCATTGAACCTGACGTGAAGCAGTTTGAGGAGAAGTTTGGGAAGAGATTTTTGGTCAGCTGCAATGATCTGTCCTTCAACCTTCAGAGCTGTGTAGCAGAAAATGAGGAGGGACCTACTACTAACGTAAGATTCACATGCACAATCACAGTTGTTCTGTGGTTATAAAGCTCTTTTCTTTGGCTAAGTATTACTGTTTCTGATGAGCGATGTGTTGTGGCAACCAGTCAAACTCCATGGGAAAGGGGGAATTGTGTGTATATTGATAGTCCACCCTGTATACGATTACATAAAGGTAAATGTGTAATTATTTCAATGTTAAACCAGTTTCTCCTATTCCAGTTTAATGTGCGCACACACTTACAAGACTTCTCAATAAGCTTCAAGTGTAAATATTGTGCCTCTGTGGTGCTTGCAAACATTCCTCTGTTTGTTGAAGCGGTTCAACATGTCAGTTTGTAGCTCGACCCACACTTCTGGTACAGATTAGATGCAGCTTTACTGTTTTCTTCAGGTGGAGCCCTTCTTCGTGGTGCTTTCGCTGTTTGATGTGCAGAACAGCCGAAAAATATCTGCAGATTTTCATGTGGATCTAAATCACCCACTGGTCCACTCCATGATCCCACCACCCAGCATGCAGATAAACGGAGGGGTGGACACACCTCACGGAGAAACGCTGCTTAGTGAACTGCCGGAGGGGATGCTGCAGTATCCCAAAAAAGTAAGATGACTAATCTAACAGTTTATTTTCAGAGGCAGATGGATGGATGGATTGGATAGATTGGATAGATGCATGATGAATGGATGGGTCGATTGAATGGAAAGATATTAAATAAAATACAATAAACAGATAGATAGATAGATAGATAGATAGATACAGTGGGGAAAAAAAGTATTTAGTCAGCCACCAATTGTGCAAGTTCTCCCACTTAAAAAGATGAGAGAGGCCTGTAATTTTCATCATAGGTATACCTCAACTATGAGAGACAAAATGAGAAAAAAAAATCCAGAAAATCACATTGTAGGATTTTTAAAGAATT
>NW_015505713.1:818443-828817 GCF_001515645.1 Sinocyclocheilus grahami | reverse complement strand
TTTCATCTGAGCATATGACATTCTCCCAATCCTCTTCTGGATCATCCAAATGCTCTCTAGCAAACTTCAGACGGGCCTGGACATGTACTGGCTTAAGCAGGGGGACACGTCTGTCACTGCAGGATTTGAGTCCCTGGCGGTGCAGTGTGTTACTGATGGTAGCCTTTGTTACTTTGGTCCCAGCTCTCTGCAGGTCATTCACTAGGTCCCCCGTGTGGTTCTGGGATTTTTGCTCACAGTTCTTGTGATCATTTTGACCCCACGGGGTGAGATCTTGCGTGGAGCCCCAGATCGAGGGAGATTATCAGTGGTCTTGTATGTCTTCCCTTTTCTAATAATTGCTCCCACAGTTGATTTCTTCACGCCAAGCTGCTTACCTATTGCAGATTTAGTCTTCCCAGCCTGGTGCAGGTCTACAATTTTGTTTCTGGTGTCCTTTGACAGCTCTTTGGTCTTGGCCATGGTGGAGTTTGGAGTGTGACTGTTTGAGGTTGTGGACAGGTGTCTTTTATACTGATAACAAGTTCAAACAGATGCCATTAATACAGGTAACGAGTGGAGGACAGAGGAGCCTCTTAAAGAAGAAGTTACAGGTCTGTGAGAGCCAGAAATCTTGCTTGTTTGTAGGTGACCAAATACTTATTTTACCGAGGAATTTACCAATTAATTCTTTAAAAATCCTACAATGTGATTTTCTGGATTTTTTTTCTCATTTTGTCTCTCATAGTTGAGGTATACCTATGATGAAAATTACAGGCCTCTCTCATCTTTTTAAGTGGGAGAACTTGCACAATTGGTGGCTGACTAAATACTTTTTTGCCCCACTGTAGATAGATAGATAGACAGACAGAACAAGATAGATAGATAGATAATGATAAGTAGAACGATAGATAGATAGATAGATAGATAGATAGATAGAGATAGATAGATAGATAGAATGATAGATAGATAGATAGATAGATAGATAGATAGATAGATAGATAGATAGATTGATAGATAGATATTTAGATAGATACAGTGGGGCAAAAAAGTATTTAGTCAGCCACCAGTTGTGCAAGTTCTCCCACTTAAAAAGATGAGAGAGGCCTGTAATTTTCATCATAGGTATACCTCAACTATGAGAGACAAAAGGAGAAAAAAAAATCCAGAAAATCACATTGTAGGAATTTTTAAGAATTTATTTGCAAATTATGGTGGAAAATAAGTATTTGGTCAATAACAAAATTTAATCTCAATACTTTGTTATATACCCTTTGTTGGCAATGACAGAGGTCAAACGTTTTCTGTAAGTCTTCACAAGGTTTTCACACACTGTTGCTGGTATTTTGGCCCATTCCTCCATGCAGATCTCCTCTAGAGCAGTAATGTTTTGGGGCTGTCGCTGGGCAACACGGATTTTCAACTCCCTCCAAAGATTTTCTATGGGGTTGAGATCGGGAGACTGGCTAGGCCACTCCAGGACCTTGAAATACTTCTTACGAAGCCACTCCTTCGTTGCCCAGGCGGTGTGTTTGGGATCATTGTCATACTGAAAGACCCAGCCACGTTTCATCGTCAATGCCCTTGCTGATGGAAGGAGGTTATCACTCAAAATCTCACGATACATGGCCCCATTCATTCTTTAGTTTACACGGATCAGTCGTCCTGGTCCCTTTGCAGAAAAACAGCCCCAAAGCATGATGTTTCCACCCCCATGCTTCACAGTAGGTATGGTGTTCTTTGGATGCAACTCAGCATTCTTTCTCCTCCAAACACGACAAGTTGAGTTTTTACCAAAAAGTTATATTTTGGTTTCATCTGACCATATGACATTCTCCCAATCCTCTTCTGGATCATCCAAATGCTCTCTAGCAAACTTCAGACAGGCCTGGACATGTACTGGCTTAAGCAGGGGGACACGTCTGGCACTGCAGGATTTGAGTCCCTGGCGGCGCAGTGTGTTACTGATGGTAGCCTTTGTTACTTTGGTCCCAGCTCTCTGCAGGTCATTCACTAGGTCCCCCCGTGTGGTTCTGGGATTTTTGCTCACAGTTCTTGTGATAATTTTGACCCCACGGGGTGAGATCTTGCATGGAGCCCCAGATCGAGGGAGATTATCAGTGATCTTGTATGTCTTCCATTTTCTAATAATTGCTCCCACAGCTGATTTCTTCACACCAAGCTGCTTACCGATTGCAGATTCAGTCTTCCCAGCCTGGTGCAGGTCTACAACTTTGTTTCTGGTGTCCTTTGACAGCTCTTTGGTCTTGGCCATAGTGGAGTATAGATAGATAGATAGATAGATAGATAGATAGATAGATAGATAGATAGATAGATAGATAAGTAGAACGATAGAACGATAGATAAATAGAACGAATAGATAGATAGATAGATAGATAGATAGATAGATAGATAGATAGATAGATAGATAGATAAGTAGAACGATAGAACGATAGATAAATAGAACGAATAGATAGATAGATAGATAGATAGATAGATAGATAGATAGATAGATAGATAGATAGATAGATGGATAGATAGATAGAACTTAATTAAAAGTAAGAGAGAAGTTACAAAGTGCAGAGCAAAGTTACAGAGTGAAGTGTTTACTTAGCTATATTTTTTGGGTTAATTTGTCCCAGAAGTTATCTATATCTAACCTCCCTTTGGGGACATCTGGGGACATCCTCATTTGGAAAAAGGATACATAACTGACAGAGTCTTTTCAGTAAGAAAAGTCTATGTGCTGATTTGTGTTTCAGGGTGTCTTCTCTGTGACGTGTCCTCACCCTGACATCTTCCTGGTTGCACGAATCGAGAAAGTTCTGCAGGGAGGCATTACTCACTGCGCTGAGCCCTACATGAAGAGCTCCGACTCCAGCAAGGCAATGAGCCTAACACAACTACACACACATACAGAAACAAAACAGCTGACCCAAACATACACACACACTCATATACCAAACAAAACAGAAGAACCAAAATACACACTGTCAATCAAAACAAAAAGTGGTTATTACAAGGATAAGGAAAGATTATCAGGGCTTAGGATCCATAAACTTGCAAACAATTCTACCACATCCCACAATGACCCCTTCAATATCCTGCCTAAAACTACACAACGATACCATCCAAAACCCCCACAAGACTGCTAGGAACGTGCTTTCCGCCCAGTTCACTGTTAATAAAATGTCTCTGGAGAGGTTGTGGGGAACAATGTGTGGGTTTTGCTTCACAGGTTGCTCAGAAGGTTTTGAAGAATGCCAAGATGGCCTGCAGCAGACTGGGCCAGTACAGGATGCCTTTCGCATGGGCAGCCCGGTGAGCCAAAACTGTCTGGAAATGTTCTGTTCTTCTCTCTCTGTGTTGTGTCAATCACAATATTTAATCTTTTTGTTCTTTTCCACAGGCCTGTGTTTAAAGATGCCTCAGGGACTTTAGATAAAAGCGCTCGGTTCTCCGCACTGTACCGACAAGACAGTAATAAACTCTCAGAAGAGGATCTTTTCAAACTGCTGGCGGATTTTAGGAAGTCAGTATTCACCTCATGTCATCAGACTTGTATTCACTAGAGATCCCTGTCCCTTTTACAGTACAGTAGATTCAGTATATTAAAACAATGGACTTTAAATGGAAATATTCTCCGAACATCATATTCTTCTGCAGTGTTTTTGCTGCTGTGGACGGTCCCACCGTTAGGAATATGTTTTGTAGTAGCTCTCAGAGGGGCACTTTTTCAGGCCTCCTACAGATATATGAGCTTCTAATATGAATGTACACTACCTGTCAAAAGTTTGGAATGATTAGATGTTTAAATAGTTTTGAAAGAAGATTTTTATGCTCATAAAAGGCTGTATTTATTTAATCAAAAACACAGTAAAACAACTTAACAACTTAAAATATATTTTTTCAATTTTAATATATTTCGAAAAGTAAATTAATTCCTGTGATGGCAAAGCTGAAATTTCAGCAGGTATCACTCCAGTCTTCAGTGTCACATGACCTTTAGACAACGTTATAATATGTAGTTATGATGCTAACTGTGAAAACAGTTTTTATCAAAAAACATTTATCAAAAGTGACAGTGAAGACATTTATAATGTTTCAAAAGATTTCTATTCCAAATAAATGCTGTTCTTTCGAACTTTCTATTCATCAAAAAATTATCACAGAAATATTAAGCAGCAAAAAAATATGTTCAACATTGATAATAATAAAAAACATTATTAATAATAGAGCAGTTATTAATAATAACTGATAATACCTGACAACGAAATCATTTTTACTGTAGTTTTGATCATTTAATTAAATTAAATAAAATTGGTGAGCTTAAGAGACAAAATAAACAAAAAATTTATTATTTATTATTTAATGTTATGTTATATTTATTATTAAATGTATTTTATTGTATTGTTACATTTATTTTAATAATACAATATTTGACCAATAATGTGTATGTCAAAATTGTATCCACAGACCTGAAAAGATGGCTAAACTACCGGTGATCTTGGGTAACCTGGACGTTACCATTGATAATGTCCCTCCTGATGTGGCTAGTAAGTCTTCAAAATATTTGTTAATATAACCTTAACATAATGCATGTCTTTTCTGATTTTTTTCTTCATAATTTCCACCCTGATCTCCTGAAACTGTGTGCCCTCCTTGTGTGCAATGAATTGGTCACTTGAACTCAGATTTTCTCCTCACCATGGGCTAGATTGTGTCACTCCATCCTACATCCCAGTGAGGCCTTTTGAGTGTAATGGGCCAAGCGACGGTGTTCTGTTGGAGATGGAGGAGTTTGTTCCCTGTATTGCCAAGTGCTCTCAGCCTTTCACAACCTACAACAATCATCTCTATGTCTATCCAAAACATCTTAAATATGACAGCCAGAAGTCTTTCGCCAAGGTACATTAGCATTATCAGCTGAAAGCTTCTTGCTTTTTCCATTTTCTTGCAAAGATTAGTGCCCTCTGCCAAAGGTATTGACATATGAGATGGTCAGTGTAATGAAGGCTCACACCCGCCGCTCCTAAAACATGCCCTTAGAGATTCGACAGTAAGTAGTTTTCTGGCTCATGTTCAGTCTTTATCTTGTGTGACTCAGGCGAGGAACATCGCAGTATGTGTGGAATTCAGGGAGTCGGATGAAGAAGATGCCCAACCTCTAAAGGTACAAGGTTGCCCCAATACCTTTCTCATATACAATAAATAAATAATATACAATAAATACTCAAGGTCTTTTCCTAGCCCTGTTCCCCTCTCTCCTATTCCACTGTTTTCTGTCCTTCCTTGCATTGCCCTGTTGCAATAAAGTTAAAAAGGCCAAATAACTTTTTAAAAAATTGCTCTGTTTGTGTGTCACTGTTATGTATAGTGTATCTATGGTCGTCCAGGCTGTCCTCTCTTCACCAAACATGCCTATGCAGCTGTACTGCACCACCAGCAGAACCCAGAGTTTTATGATGAGGTGAAGCATGGGAGGCGATATATATTTTATAGGGGGCCAAGCACGATGTAATATACCATATAGACAAACAGGAGTTCTAAATTTAAATCTGAAAAAATTGCCAAATCTCAAAAAATTGTAAACAAAAACATTGTTATCTTTAGGTTTTGCAAAAAATAACTTGAGTAATGCCATCAGTAGAACCACAGATTAACCAATTAAATACTAAGAAATTCTACAATTCAAGTTACACTTTTATTTAAACTTTTTACTCAAATTGTTGTATGCTCATGTAATATTTTGAGGAACATGTAATATTATGTATATACGAGGAACCTGATCACTGTACACTGAAATGTACATTAATATATTTTAATTATTTATGATTGTTTTAACCCCAAATAAAATGTTTTTTTTTGTGTAAATATTGAAGATACTGATAATTTTTCAGACCGATCTCTTCATATTTTAGATTTATTTTTAATTTTAATTTTTTTTGTTTTCTTTAAATCAAATTGTGTGTTTTTGTACGGCAGATAAAAATTGAGTTGCCCACACAACTTCATGAAAAGCATCACCTGCTCTTCACTTTTTACCACATCAGCTGTGACAGCAGCACAAAGAAGCGGGACATAGTGGAGACCCCAGGTACAGCATGCTGGGTAATTGGGTTGCTAACAGTGTTTATATTTTAAGGCAAGGGCTAGGGCTCCAGGAACTTGCTCCTTTGTTTTTTGTTTTTGTTTTATTATTCATAACATTTTTGCGGCATTATCAGAGAGAGGCATACCAATCAACCAATCACAAAAAGTGTAGTCATTGGATGTGGTGAACATTTTCTTCCACACATACTCTCACTGTCTGTCTGTTTCTCTGTCAGTGGGCTCTGTCTGGCTTCCTCTGCTTAAAGATGGTCGTGTTGTTTTGAGTGAGCAGCACATCTCTGTGGCATCCAACCTACCAAATGGTTACCTCAGCTGCCAAGAGGGTGTAAGCAAGGTAAACCTACAATGCTCAGTCATAACAAAAACATGCCGTGCTTGGCAAAAGTTTCAGCCATTTGTTGAACAAATGTGAACCTGTACCTGTTCTTTGTACAGCAATTGAGCCTTTGTGTGTGTGGTCTAATTTGCTATACTTTGTGAATATCTACATCTAATTATTATTGATCTTTTGTCTGAGTGGATTGTATTGCATATTATCACTTTTACACAGGAAGAGGTTGCTCTTTAATAGCGCAGGAGACTGTTTCATTGATGAATCAACTTTGTCTTAGATATTTCTCTGAAAATTCCATAAACAACATATCTAGTTTAGTCATGAAATTCTAGATAGCGCAGGCTGATTGGTCCTTTACATTGCTAGCAATCACAGTTGGCATTTGGCACAAGTTGATTGGCTTTGCTGCTCCCACAGCCAGTTACATTGCATGGTAAACATTTAAAGTTGTCTGGTTCAGTTTTCGCTGTAAGCTGATCCTGCAGCATGCTATAGAGTTCCAATAAACCTTCAGCCTCCCCCAGCTCCACCTGTCTAGATCTGTAAGAGGATTTGTGTATGCCTATTTATGCAGCAGCAACATATCTTACATGCTCGCTGCAGCAAATGTTTGTACCTTTTGGCAGTATCAAGTCCATAATTGCTCTACAGCAATTAACATGGCTATATCCATAACATGCTAAATCTATTCAGAGAGTTAGCATTATTATTATTAGTATTAGTATTAGGAGTATAGAGAGCTATAAAATTTATGTGGATATAGTAGCTCATTGCGATCTCTGACTTTATTGGGATCTCTTTTAAAACACATTAAGACAAACACAAAAGATTAGTTGGCTATTTTCTCATGAAAATGAAATTAGGATATATGAGAAGGCATAGCTTTATAACACTCATGGTACGAATTCAGCAAATGTCTCCATCTGCCCTTCATTTAATCTCATTGCTGTCTATGAGAAAGACATTAAATAGATCTTTCAGTGGGTGATCTGTCAGTATAATCAAAATAAACTGTTTAAATGTGATATTGTTTTATGGGTGTTGTGTTTGCAGCAATCCAGTCCTGAGATAAAGTGGGTGGATGGAGGACGTCCTCTTTTCAAAGTGTCTACACATCTGGTCTCTACCATCTACACTCAGGTATGACTATATATATATACTAATTATGCTCTTATTAACACAGAGAATCAACGTCAACATTGTCTGAATTACATAATGTATATTTAGCCTTGCAGGCATGATTAGTCACAGGTTCATTATTAATCTCGTCACAGTCTGTAATTTAAACATCTCTTTTTCACCTCCTCAGGATCAGCACCTGCACAATTTTTTCCATCATTTCCAGAGTATGCAGTCTGGTGCCACCCGTCCAACTGAGGGTGAGCTTGTCAAATACCTCAAGGTGAGCATAGAGAAGTTAGAGAAGCAGGATTCTTCTTCATTAATTATTCTTATTATTGTGGGTTAAATGACAAAACATTACCCATAATTCCCCAGAGTCTTCATGCTATGGAAGGCCATGTTATGATCAACTTCCTGCCGACTATTTTAAACCAGCTGGTTCATGTTCTGATCAGCGCCAGTAATGAGGATGTTGCTGTAAACACCACCAGGTGAGAGAATATGAGTCACTAAAATCAGAACATGCTGTCTTTCTCTTTCTGTCTCACATGCCCCCGTGTTGTTTATCTGTCTCCCCTGCAGGGTCATGGTCCACATTGTTGCTCAGTGCCACGAAGAGGGTCTAGAACACTACTTGAGGTCCTATGTGAAGGTAAATCAAGTTCTGAAACATTCAGCCATATTTATTGCAATGTACACTGTCATAGGTTTTTTTCAGTTTCTAAAATAGATCTTGTTTACATGATTTTCTTCCTGTTATTCCAGTACGTGTTTAAAACAGAGTTCTATTCAACCAATAACAGTAAGACAGGGCACGAGGAACTGGCCAAAGCCATGACATCCATTTTAAAGCCTTCGACCGACTTCCTAACCAGCAACAAGCTTCTCAAGGTAGTTTTGTTTTAAAGTTTCTGTTTAAATCTCAGCAAGTTTGTTATGAGTTCTATTTGTCAATGGTTAAAATGTTTACTTCGGTGTTTCAGTATTCGTGGTATTTTTTTGAAACCCTGGTGAAGTCAATGGCACAGTACCTGATGGAAAGTGGCAAGGTCAAGGTAAACACAATTATAAACTCTCCTTTACTAAAATGTACCTTTACTTTACTAAAAATGTACCATGGTAAGCATAGTTTTCCCCCCAAATATCCTGATTAAAACAGTGAAAACTTGGTATTTGCCTTCACTGTTATCAACAATGAAAATTAACCAAAATAAAAATATTCTGAAAGCTTCTCACTCTCCTGAAAGAGACCCTGTATTAAGGTAACTGGATTTTGGAAACTGTTTTTTTTAATTAATTGTTTTAGCTGTGTTGTTGTATGTGTAGTTGTCCAGGAACCAGCGATTCACAGCTTCATTCCACCACGCTGTGGAGACACTCGTGAACATGCTGATGCCACACATCACACAGAAGTATAAGGACAATCTGGACGCTGCCCGCAATGCCAACCATAGCCTGGCCGTCTTCATAAAGGTACAGCCAGTTCATTTTATACACCAATATTTGATTTTGTCTGCAAAGTGGTCTCTGTGAGGCATCCTGAGTTGTTGAGAGTTGTATTTGAAGGCTTGTATCATTAATGACAATTTGAGTTCATTTAACAACAGTGTCTTCTCGCTATCTGCCCTACAGCGCTGTTTTACCTTTATGGATCGAGGATTTGTCTTCAAGCAGATAAACAACTACATCTCCTGTTTTGTACCTGGAGATCCCAAGGTACACATAACAGCATAGTTACATGAAATTATATAGTTATATAAAATGCTAAATCATAATCTATAATTTAATATCAGCACATCTCGTTATTAACTCTTTATAAAAACTAAATGATTAACAAACAATGATTAAAAGCTTATTTGTTCATATATTTTTCAGTGCTATACAAATCAAGTTAAGATTATTCATAATTTATAAATGTTTATAAATGTTTACTAATCATTCAGTACCTTTATGGGACTTTTAGCTACTGTAACAATGTTTGTGTAAATGGTGTTTAGTTAAGTTTAGCTAAATGCTTGCTAAAGGCAACACAAATTGTAATTTGGATGCAAAACGTGTTTGTATTGCCTCAACACATATTAGCATACTGCTGTATATCATTAAACAGGATATTCCTTAAAATCAAAACAAATACATTTTTCAAGAAAATATTTGATTACTTATCAAAACAGTGTAATAAGATTGAAATCAGACTGAACCATTTCCCTTATATTAATCAAATTGACCCCTGGACACTTTTGACCCTTTTCTTTCTTTTTTTTTTTTTAATAAAATACATGAAAACAGTACTATTTAAAAGCTACCTGGCGCTGGGTGATGGTCACGATCGCTGCCTCTCGTGCCTGGGCATGAAGCATGCTGAGGTGGCTTTCGTGGATGACTCATGCTCCCATTGCGCATCTCGGAGTTGCGGACCGGACTCCGTAACCTGCAAAGGGGTGGAGTGCCCGTACCACTGCCTAGATCTGGGGTTCCCTCTGGTGGCAGCCGGGGGCATCCTTTTTCTGGCGGTGGGCAGACTGGTCTTACGGTCACGGTGAGGAATTCCCCTCCGGGGATGCCCAAGCCCGCCGGCACTTCGAAACCAGCGGAGCTCTCAAAAAGAGCAGGCTGGACCCTCCCGGGGAGTACCACCTGTTTCTTCGAGGCTCCCCCCGACGATCAGATGTCGGTTGCAGCATCGGAGGGTGAGCCAGAGCTTTCTGGAGAGGAAGATTCGGCTGCGTAGCAATGTAGCAATGCCTGAATCGGATCCAGAAATAATGGCTATGCTTTCCCGGGCCGCCGTAGGGGTAGGGCTCGAGTGAAGACTTTCACCGTGTCCC
>NW_015505713.1:814702-816415 GCF_001515645.1 Sinocyclocheilus grahami | reverse complement strand
GTCCCGAGCCCTCAAGGTTGCACGATTGGTTCTCGGGGGGGTCCACGCTGGTTCTCAGCGCCGCCTCGGTGCCTTTCTTCCCGGAGGTGCATGAGGAGCTCAACAGGTCGTGGACGGCACCTTTTTACTGCCAGAAACTGATTTGCTGGATCCTCCTCCCTCACCACCCTCGATGGTGGGGCAGCTAGGGGGTTACAAGGGTCCCCCCGGTGGAGCGGTCGGTTGCGATGCAGTTGTGTCCTAATACCGCCTCCAACCGGCAGGGAGAACCGTGCCTCCCCTCCCAGGTCTGTAGGTACTCGACTGGCCAGCGATGCCTATACAACCTGTGGAGAAGCTGCCTCCGCCTTACACGCTACGTTGTGATTGCAAGTGCACCAGGCCAAGGCACTGAAGGACTTGCACGAGGGTGGTCACAACCCGGAAGTTCGCAGAGAACTCCGCACCGCGGCAGACCTCACGCCACGAGCGACGAAGGTTACAGCGCGGTCTCTGGGCCGTGCGATGTCCACTATGGGGGTCCGGGAGCGCCATTTCTGGCTGTGACTGGCTGACGAGACGGACAAGACACGATTATTGAACGCCCCCGTGTCCCAGGCCGGCCTGTCGGCGACACGTTGGAGAACTGGCCCAGCGGTTCTCCGCTGACCAAAGCAGACTGAGGCCATCAGGTAGCTTCACAACAGTGAAGGTGGCCGATGGTCCTGTCTTGAGGGCGGAGGTTGCAGTCCTACTTCATTGTACCCAAGAAAGGCGGTGGGTTACGACCAATCTTGGACCTGCGTGTCTTGAACCGGGCCCTTCACCGGTTACCGTTCAAGATGTTGACGCAGGAATGCATCTTCGGGTGCATCCGTCACCGAGATTGGTTTGCAGCAGTCGATTTGAAGGACGCGTACTTCATGTGTTGACCCTTCGCACCACAGACCATTGCTGTGGTTCGCGTCCGAAGGACGAGCATATCAGTACGAGGTCCTGCCCTCCGGGCTGTCCTTGTTGCCCCGTGTCTTCACGTAAGTTGCGGCGGTACCCCTTGTTCCCTTGAGAGAACAGAGCATTCGCATTCTCAACTACCTCGACGAAGCAGTCTCAGGATCAGTTGTGCGAACACAGGGATTTGGTGCTCTCACACCTCAGCCTGTTGGGCCTTCGGGTCAACTGGGAAAAGAGCAAACTCTTCCCGATGCAGAGGATCTCCTTTCCCAGTATGGAGGGGACTCGGTAAGAGTGGGTTGGCGGTCCCACTGAAACAGTTTCAGAGGCTCCTGGGGCATATGGCAGCTACGGCGGCAGTCACGCCGCTGGGGCTGCTCCATATGAGACTGCTGCAGCACTGGCTCCATGGCTGAGTCCCAAGGTGGGCGTGGCAACGCGGCACCTTCTGGGTCCAAGTTACACCGGCCTGCCGCCAAACCTTCACCCCGTGGTCAGACCTTGCGTTCCTCCGGGCAGGAGTGCCCCTGGAGCAGTGCTCCCGGCATGCTGGGGTTTGCACGGATGCCTCAACCACCGGCTGGAGGGCCACGTACAACGGGCTTGCAGTGTCAGGGGTTTGGACGGGGCCCCAACTGCACTGGCTGCCTCGAGTTGCTGGCAGTGCACCTTGCCCGGGGCGGTCTCAAAGGGCGCTTACGAGGCAAGCATGCACTAGTCCACACAGACAACACAGCGACCGTTGCGTACATCAACCGACAAGGTGGTCTGCGCTCCCGT